>NW_026616364.1:0-26210 GCF_000801105.2 Raphanus sativus | reverse complement strand
TACAATAAAATGCTATAATTCCTTATAAGAATAAGTAATATGATTCATGGGTTAGAATCAAGTTTGGGTATTCAAAAATTAGTCTTTGTAGCTATAATAGTTAGTAGTTTTAGTCTAATTTACATTACACAAAATATATATACTCTCTCAATTTCTAAATATAATTTTTCAATCTAGTTGATGTTATAAAATATGAAATGTTTTCACATTTTTATGTGATTATATAACTAATTATATTTGATAACTTATTTTATTTAAAATATAGGTATCCCTCTTAATTTCTTATAAAACAGTGTAAATCATCAATTAACTATATTTTCATAATAAAAAAACAAAATTCTGCGCATAGTACGGATTATAGTTTAGTTTCTTTTCAAGGGAAGCTAAAATCCATGACAACAAATAGAAAAATAAAGCTAAGATTATAAAAATGACATTTGGACATTGTAAGCACAATCTTGCATTATTTTGTAAACATATTTGTAATGGGATGGTTAATCTTTTCTTCTTTTTGCTTTTTTTCTTTTGCCTTTGTGTTGACCTCGTTTTCAATGCCAATACTACATTATTTTAAAACCAAGTCGTTTACATCTCTGTTTAGCATAATAGCCATAATAGGGTAACATTCATTGCAACACAAAGACTCGATATTTTATTGAAGAAACTGTTTCCTTTGATAATGCAAAGATACAGAGAGAGCAGAGAGTCCAATCCATTTAGTCATACCACCATTTTTCACATGAACTTGAGGACTTTCACTCCAAATGCAATCCCTATGAAGGTTGCAATGGCAATCCCAAATATTCCAGCCAAAATCCCGGGAACGATCAACGAGTTCCATCCCTTTGCCGTGGCCATTCCAGCTGCAGTAGTAGGTCCTCCAACATTAGCATTTGATGCCAAAAGCAGCAACCTTAGCTCAATGTTGAGCAGCTTCCCTACACCCAATATCACAGCAAGGTGTGTCCCAATTTGGACCAAAGCAAACAAGAATATGCTCGGCGCCGTGTTGATCACACTCCATATGTTTCCACTAGCACCTATCACAGTGAAGAACACCTGAAAAATCGTTGTTTAATACTTTCTTTAGGAGGATAGCATTGTTCTTGAAAATGAAGGTGTAATAAAAATCTAACACACCTGCATCAGAATTAGAGCCATGGCTTCTCCAGATGGAGCAAGATGAGCAACGCACCACTCACTGCGCTTCCCACCTTTGTCTTCTCCGACCTTTTATTTTTAGAAACATATATACGACTTTTTGTTTCAATCATCATTATCAAAAGTCACATGGACAAACTTTTTATAATGTAAAAGATAATTATTTTACGTATTAGGGGCAGGTTACTGGCTAGAGTAAGTAAATCTAAAAAATTCAAAATCAACAGAGTTATTGAATCAATACTATTAAAACATAAACATGATCTATTGATATAAATGTGGTCTAATTATTTTAATAGTATTGATTAAATTTTTTTATTAATCATTTATAAAAATATTATACAAATAAAAACATGAATATAATTAAAAACATAAATAGAAAAATTAATTTAAAAAAAATATAAAACAAAAATATATACCCGTCATTCTAACGGCAGATCAGAATCTAGTTAATATTTTAAAAATTTTATCATAATTATCCATTATTCATTTATTTAAATGCCGGTCAATCACTATTCATTAATATATATTTATTTATGAACTTGTTTTACTGTAGATTTAAAAGAAAAAAAAAGAAGATGCAAAGTGAGTAAGAGAGAGAGAGAATCAGTTACTAAAGAGTGTCGTTGACTTCATACTTGCGGTAACTTTTGCTCTCTATTAACATCACACTGACCTGAACCAAACCGAACCAAAAATAAAAAAATTGGTTTAACTACACCAATAACAAACAAACCAAAAATGAATACCGATACAAATTTCTTATCGAACCAGCCAATCTGTTTTCAGTTCATGTTATTGAGTTTTGATTCAGGTCCAGGCTCGGTCCATAGGGTATGCAAAATAAGCATTTGCTTATGGTCCATTATTTTTGATTTTTTTAGCTTAAGAAAAAGGACCCAAAAAATTTCAAGTTGTTTAGATTAAAGAAAAGGGCCCGAAATTTTTAATTTGACTAGAGCGTTAAAGACTAGACCGTCACTGTTCAGGTCCATTTAATTGGTGTATAAAAGAATAAACTAAATTAAGTAAAAATCATTCTCTCCTATATTTTTCGTCTGACTATAAATCTATAAGGAAGATATTTTAGAAAAAAAGATTTTCATGATTTCATCCTTGACCAGAGGTTACCTTTTGTGTATGTTTGTGTTTCTATATATAGTCTAAACAAAGAGGGGTTTATGAAAGAAAAGAAAAAAAAAGGCTGAGCAAAGCAAATATCATAGGAAGTATCACCATGAAAACTTTAATCGTATTTTGTTTTGCTGCTATGTTCTTCATATCCTCGATTCACTATGGTGCAACAGCCACTATTACTCCAAGTACTGGTTTATTCTTTTACCCGATCCGTTTATAATTGTGGACTTATTTTTTTCTTATTTTAGTGCACTGATATTTGAATCTGATTTAATGAATCATAGATCAGAAGGATATCGAATGCTTCACCGGAACAGAAGCATGCTTCTATGGAGGCGACAGACTTTGCACTTCTTTTTGTAAAGACCATGGTTTTTTCTATGGTTTGTGTAGTCCTCATGCATGTTGTTGTCATATCCCAGTCAAAAATAAAGGCTCAAGATGAAATAGCATAATCATATACCTTTTGTAATATCTACACATAAGTTCTCCAAATAATGAACTCTACTTGATCAACGTTTTTATTAAATTTGACGAGTTGTGTATACAATTTTAAAAATATCTAAAATTAAATAAAAATATAACTTACAAAATGTTGAAATATTTGAAGGTACTTTATTGGTTAGCCATTGTAACAGCTCTGGTTGTATCGTGTCATGAGTCATGATGACTATGTCCTGAGAATTGCTAGTAGTTCACTCCTCCGTGACTAAGCCGGTGTCCAATGAAATGAGGGGGAGAGTAGCTGATTTTTCCTTGGTGTTAGACACTAGTCGATTTCTATTTGCTTTCTTGGTTAATTGTTATAAGTTACGTTTTTATTCTTTCATCTGCAAAGTTTTGGAACACACGTACTAGTAAATTCTCAACGCGATCGTTCTTCTCTTCTCGTGAAAGCATGAGTATAAAAGCATCGGAGCTACATGATTCTTTTTAATCCCAATGGACATATGTTTTTTGTTTTCTTCACTTGGTAGCTCTGGAATCTAAAACTAGCTAGGTACTGGTACTGGACATGAATCAGGGCTTATTACAATACATGATAAATTAATTCTTGCATAGACTTCATCCCTCAATGTTATTTGTATAATTAAAAGCAAATATGAACCGCAAAAAAATCAATTCGAGTGACTGCAGAGACGAAACTAATATTACATGTTGGGATTTCGAGGATGATGGGACTATGGGATTCGGTCCTAAACCTCATGTTATTAAGAAAAAAGGCTATGCAAGAATATATCCCCTAGAGAAAAAAAAAATCAGGAAAGTCCTAAAGCAGAGGAAAGAAATCGGTGAAGGCAGAACATGGGTCAAACACAAGATTGTCTGCGTAATGAGAGATGAGAGGCAGAGGAGATCCCATGCAAACGTCATAGCCAAAGTAGTTAGTCTCCTCCACCCAGTTAGTGATGGTGACTTCTTCTCCATGGCTTTGTCTCACTCCTGTAGACATAACTGGCTTGTCCGGAGGAGCTTCCCCTGACTCAGGTGCGTTCTGTATCCTGGAATTGGATTTCTTGTTCAGATGTGTATTCCAGTAGTTCTTGACTTCATTGTCAGTCCGACCTGGAAGGCGACCAGCGATCAACGACCATCTAATACATGAGTGAAAAAAAGCAGAGTTAGTATTTAAGAAAGTGTTGAGAAGGAGGATCAATGGTAGGTAAAAGAAAAAAGATGAAATACCGGTTTCCGAGGAGCTTATGCATGCGGATGATGAGGTCTTGTTCTTGAGGTGACATGCCTCCTCTTTTGATATTTGGTCTTAGATAGTTCTTCCACCTCAACCTACAGCTTTTCCCACTTCTCTTCAGTCCTGACCGACGAGAGATGTCTGCCCAGTTTCCTTCTCCATGAGACTCGACGCATCTTCTCAGTATCACGTCTTCTTCAGGTTTCCACAACCCTCTTTTCACATGAGACTTCCTTTTTTCTTCCCTTTTCTCCATCTTTATTAGTTATTTAATTTGCCTCCATAGTTTCTTCAAAGCGAGGCGTGTTTGCTATAATATGCGCATAAAGTGCAACTCCAACTCGTACATGTGGGGGCTATGTAACATAATTATTGAAGGGGGAAAAGTGTATTTTTCAAACAGTAAAAACTACTGTAAAATTCGTGCAAACTATAGCTGTAAAAGGCTAAAAGGTCGACTTCCTTTGTTTTTATCCTCAGTATTGTTACAAATTATTGGCGCTTTGTGGCAAACATATAAACAAGGGCAGATCATAGGTTGGAGATTGCCATCAACCTCGATACCTGCGCAACTCCATTATCACTTGGTCTCTTTTTCTCAATCACAGTGGTATGTTATTCCTTTCTAGTTCCTATATACCAATCCGAATAGCTTTTATTTTATGTACAAGTGTGGTAACATCTGCACTAAAGCGACAAGGCCCTTATAGAAATGGCTCCAACATATTCAAAATTGATTTATATAAACAGTGTTCAAGTGTATGTTACAACTTGAAACAGAGCTGCGAAGAAACATAATACCTGACAGATACAACTAGTGCGTTTACAGCTATTGTACTTCAACGGTTATTTATCGCTCAAAAAGATAAATGATGTGCAGTTTCTTTTTTTTTTTGCTCAAAATGCTAGTTTGGACGTACATGGCCAAGACTAGTGTATAAAAAATGAATAACAAACTAATATCAAATGTGTTTCAAAAAATAAGTGTTTCAAAAAAAAAAACTAATATCAAACATCCAGTATATATATCCAGCATATTAACAAAAACAGACATACCAGTAATATACATTTTTGAGTGATCTATATACATATTCTATAAAATCCTCACGTTAGGAAGAACAAGGTAACACGGAACCGTCATTGATCGTTGAGTACCGGTTTGGTTAGTATTAGACTATTAGTAATGTTTCTGATGAGTCTTTATTTTATTGACAAAAAATATCAATAATATTATAATATGTAAGTCACGTTTTAACGTTTGTATTACTTTATATACAAACAAGAAACAACAATAGTGGAAGACATAGCAGCAATTCTAGCATTAAGGAGGGACTACAGAGTGGTGTTTAAATGTAGAGAAGGAAATCGTGTGGCAGATAAAGTAGCAAAGGAAGCTATATCTCTAGATAAGAATGCTCCCAAGCTGTACTCTGGTATGCCAGTTTGGATTAAATCCCTTGTGGAAGAGGACCAAAATAAGTTGTAAAAATTTGGTTAGTTCAAAGTAGAAGTTGAGACAAAAAAAAATAGTGTTGCCTGGTTTATCGGGTATCGTCCAGAAATTTCTCAAAATAACAAAGAAATAAGAAATTTGCGATAGACGTCTTATAAGAAAAATATCAGTACATCACTGCGAAAGGAGAAGTATTACTAATACATGCATTTAATGTGATAATTTTGCTTCCAAAGTATAATGTGCAATCAAACAATTAGGAGAAGAAAGAAAAAATAAATGTCAAGTCAACCGAACAAAAGAGCTACACATTGGTATAACATGAAAATCAGGGACATTGTTTTGGTTTAAGTCTTGTAATCAACGTCACAACATCATGCATTAAAACATGAAAAACAGGGACATTGTTTTTGTTGAAAATCAGTTCTATTTGTCAGTAAATTTCACCTTGCAGAAAAAAACACTGGAATGAATGTTCCATATAAACCCTTTCTTAGAAATGGATATCTATTCAATTTTTACTTTTCCTACAAAAATAAAGCTATTTCACAGGAACTTTAGGTTCATCACTTCAGAAAAGTAGAGATTTTCAACCATTTTTGCTTTTCTATTCTTGTATAAATTTTTAAACCTTTGACTAGATGATTAATTTCTATAAACGAAAGATTTCAAACAATGTTTTCAACTCTATTTGATTTTCTTCTGTTTCTTGAAATATTATAAATATACTGATTAAGTTAACTATATACAAAAAACACAGAAATTACGCACATACAAAATTCAAGTATAACTCTTTGCATATCATTTGAATTTTTCATTTTCAAAAAAAAGATGGCAAAAATGTCTCAGTTAACTTTTCTTTTCCTTATCTTTCATCATGATCCACCACCTTCCTGTAGTGAGCTCCACAAATTATTGTGTAGCAGGTATAGACTCGACGAAACTGCAGCTACAACTAAACATAAATTTTGGATGTAGTCAAGGAGTTGATTGTAGAGCAATCCAACCAGGTGGATCCTGTTTTAATCCCAATAAATTCATAAACCATGCATCATATGTGATGAACGCGTATTACCAGACCCATGGTCGTACCCAAGAAGCATGCAAATTCGTTTTTGGCATCATCGGCATAATAACTACAACATACCCTTATGGTGACTGTTCCTTTTGATCTTAGTGTCTTATTGGATTTGATAAATAATCCACAAAACATATATTGCGATGGATAACTACGCAGTTCCATATTTTTCTTAATAAAGTTATATAATTATGAAAGACATTTAAGGTTTTTGATTGCATTGTTTGCTGTCAAGTGAATACCTAAATAACGAATTAACTATTCTTGTTTCTGCAACTATAGAGTTCTTTAGTTTCTGCAGCTTTACTACACACTTTCATACTTTCCTACTTATTAAAGTATGATACTAACAGCAAGTATGAAGAAAAATGATAGAAACCGAAGAGAAGAAAACATCATCGTTTGGGAAGACTAGAAACATAAACCAAATCCTCAATTCTACTCAAGACCATACGAAAATTCAATATGCCCAAAACAAACTAATTGACCAAGGAGAGACATGAGATGGGAGGGAAACATAAATTTAAGAACAGATGTATTTGCTTCAACAACGACACTTAAACTCAGATTAAAGAAAACATGAAGATACTCCAGAATTCAAATTACAAAAGCAAAATTAAAAGCTGAAACGACAACATTTTCACCATGATCAATCATAATTTACTAAATCAACTATTAATACAAAATCTCATATTTTAAAAATAAATATTTTACCTAAATTTTATATAAATTTTACTTATATTTTATTAGCTATTCTTGTTTCTCTGCAACTATAGTGTTCTTTAGTTTCTGCAGCTTTACTACACACTTCATTTTTTGACTACTTTCCTTCTAGTAAAACGTATGATACCAAACAGCAAGTGTGAAGAAAAATGATTCACTGCAAGGTTTTCAGAAAAAACATTTCTCATACGACACTTGAAATTTTTTAGAAGGGATGTTTTGCTTCAACAACGACACTTAAACTCAGATAAAAAAACATGAAGATACTCCAGAATCCGAATTACAAAAGCAAAATTAAAAGCTGAAACAACAACAACAACTCCATGGTCTCTCTCTTACGTTCAACTAAAAACCCCTTTTTCTCTTTCAAGGCAAACCTGAACCAGATGGTGCAGCAGCGCTGTAACCTCCAGCACCACGGCCAAAACCAGGCCTACCACCACTTCCCTACACAACCAAAAACAAAAAAAAAACAAACAGAAAAAGAATGTCAAAACAAGACAGCACAAAAATCACAACATAAGCTATAATGGTTTGGCAGGTTCTAATCTAAAACATGAATATTAACTTAAATCTCACGGAAACAAATAAAAAAAAAGGTAAAAATGGAAATGAGAATTATTAACCTGGAAAGAAGGCTGGTAATCAGCAGGAGCTCCACCCTTCTCGCCTTCACCACCACGAGGACCTGCACGGTACCCATCACGGTCACCATACCTAGGACGGTCTCCACCTTCAAACCGAGGTCCTCTAAAAAACACACACACACAATACATCATAAGAAACAAAGCTTTTAATCACACCAAGCAAAAGAGATTCAAAAAGCTCAAACCTTGGGCGATCGCCAGGTGGGCCACCACCAAAGGGACGACCAATGGGCTTAGCAGACTTCTTCAAAGTCGCGGGAACGACATCAGAAGGGAGGTTGAGATAAGTCCTCAAGAACTCGATCCCTTCGTTGGTGAGAAACCAGTAGTAATGCATCCAGGCGAATGTCTCCCTGACATACTCCTTGGACTTGAAGGATTGCATCAGCTTGATCACTTGCAGGTTCGGTACTGACTCGATCAAAGGGTGCTTCGCGAGGTTGAAGTCTTTCTTGGCAAACAAAACTCCTTCTGCAAAATCAAAAGAATATATATTTATATCACAATCTCAATCTCCTAATCAGCTAAAAGGGGAGGGAGAGAGTTTGATAAAGGACCAACCTTTGAAAAGGTACTTGCAGATTTCTCTGCGGTTTTCCTCTGACATAATCTGAATAAGGAAGAAGAACAAAATGGTGTTAGAGAATTCGATGATGAGAACAGGGTTGATAGATTGAAAGTAAGAGATTGTGCGTACCATTTTCGGAGCTGTGGGGGCGAGCTTTCTTCGAGTAGAGACGCAGAGGTGAGGAAACGAGAGAGAGTGTAAGAAGCTAGGGTTTTCAGGAACTGAGAAGACGATGACTTTATATGCTTTGATCTGGGCCTTTAATGGGCTATCAATTTATCAAATATGGCCATTTATGATCTGACGTAGGTAAAACATAACATGAAAAGTTAATTTTTTTTTTTTAGTCTAAATGTTAAAAATTTAAATATATTTTATAGTGAGTAGACTCCACAAAAATCGAACTCGTGACTTCTAACAGAAGTCTGTGAGAAGGGAGGACCACTAGGATACAAGCCCTTCGTCAAAAAAAATTGAGTTGGCCTAGTGATAAAGGGGTTATGGATGTAACTTCCGCCATTTGGGTTTAACTCACGATGGTAAAAGAATTACAATGTTTGGGTTCCTGGCAAAGAGGTGAAAACACTTTTTTTGTCGAAAAGTTAATTTTTGCTCTCATCTTTCTCCCTCTCCAAGCATCGATCACATTCTCATATTTCTTTGCACTGATGGAAGTAAATGAGAGTGAAAGAAATTAATCTTACTACTAGACTAAGTACATACACGACTTGTAAATCGCAATAGAATTAAAGATAGTTTCCACTACGGAGTAAGTTGGAATGGATCCTCAATATTGTCACGCCCAAAGATACTTTTGGATTCTGGTATATATACATATATATATATATATATAAGCTTTTGGAAAGGAAAGGAGCAGGGAGTATTATTTTGCAAAAGAAGAAAAATACATAAAATTGAATTGATGTTTATTTATGTGGCTCCTATGTTACACTATAACGAAACGCAAGGAACAGAAAAAAAACCTAAGACACGTCTAAGAGATTTGCTCTCCATCAGACAGACTGTAACATGCTTAAACAAAAGCTGAAGTAGAGATAAGACTAATGGTGTTTGTAGTAATACACTCTGCTTTTACCATACATAATCCAAACTATGTAATTATATAAAACAAAAACCGCTCAATGTCAAGCTTCATCTTCTTCATATGTACAAACAAAACCCACAACAGAATCTCAGGGTTTTGCTCCACCTGAGACACTTAACATCGTGATTGTCCGTCCCCTTTTTTATTAACTTTCAAGTAGAGATTTCGGGTGCTTCTTTATTCAAGGTTTTACCCACTCCACCAGGATCAGTTGCTGTCTCAGAACCGATATCATAAGCCGAGAGAAGCCGTCTCTGTTGTCTCGACATCAATTAAGAGTTTTCAGGTTAGCTCTGGCATAGAGTTTCTAGTTAAAATTGTCTTATAAAGAGAGATACTTACATGATCCTCAAAATCGGGGCTAGACAAGTTGATGGATAGGTTCCTCATCAATAGTAGCACCTGCTTGGTTGGGTCAATCAAATAAAAACAACGATTAGGTTTTATCATTTGTATAACTGAAAAGACAAAGAATCATTACCGTTTCCACGTCGATGGGGTCCATCTTCTTCAGCTTTTGTAGATGATTACTTGCATATGGGTCAAACACACTTCCAATGAAGCTGTACACTTGAGCAAAGTCCGGTAAAACTGAAACAAAGAAGAACGGTCTAGTAAAGAACTGGTAAGCAGGAGATATGTAAGAGAGATGTGTGACAATGCTTACCTCTTAATGAATGGCCAGGATTAGACTGCTCATTTGTGTCCCTGTTGGACCGTGGTTTAGGAGTGTTTTCAGAGCTACTAGAACAGTTGTTATTCGCTCCTGCTCCTGCTGTTCCCATCAGAAAATTTATCAAAATTTGAAAAAGGAGATTACACACAGAGAGTAATAGTAATATCTCTTGCAGATGAGAATAAAACCTTTTGGCAGGGGTGTGAAGCTAATTGTTTGCACATTATTATTAGTCCACGGAGCTGCTGCTGCAGGAGCAGCGGTTGGAGATGTCATCAGCATCGAAGAAGACTCGGGCCTAAACATATAACTCGGATCAATTGGTTCAGGTGCTACTGATTTGAAGGAGCCTGGTAACTGAGGTTGAACTGCACATACCGTAAAAAATGGCATCAACATAGTGTCTCAATAAGCAAAACTAACATTATAAAAAATGCAATTCGCAGTAGCTTATAACCGTACCGTTCTTGTGAGCTTTCTGAGGATATGGATGAGCGGCTTTCCTCTTAGGTCGAGGAGGAGGGAGATGTTCACCGGTCCCACTCTTTTGTACCTTGAGAAAATACTTCTGAGCATGACTTCGTATCTGCAACATTAGAGAAATTTTAATTAATTAAACGCAACCAAATCTAGAGTTTGCACTTTACTTAAAATATGTTAAACGTGATCAGCGACAAAAGCATGTGCCTTTCTAGCTACTAATAGTTCAGACAGTAAAGTCGTTTTAAAAGAACACATTGTGTAGATATCAAAATGAGTGATTCCAAGGTAACACAGAGGGCCCAATAGAGCGTCAAACCACTATAGTAGGCTAAGAAAAGAAGCTCAGAAGAAAGATATTTTTTTTTTTTTGCATTTTGTTTTAGTGTACCTGAATCACAGTCTTTGACCCAATAAAAGCTTCAATCTTCTTCCAGTCTCTGTCAAACCTAAAATGATAAGAACATAAAGCATAAGGGATATCAGATCAAAATACCTAACTAATATAATGTGTCTTTTCTCATATAAGCCATTGCTTATACATATATACTATATATATTATATCTCTGCCGTAACAACTCCAAGTCTCCACTAGAACTAAACCAAGATCATTAGTACATCAAATACTCCCTAACCAAGTTTTGTGAACTATGATTTGTACAAAGAAAGAAGCTTCTCAGATAGTCTTCAACAAAAAAAACACTCTTCTCTAACAATACAGCTTTTTCAATGCTTATCAGACGCCTTCGGACATATCTGATCACCTACGTCTTAGGACACAATTCAGAACAACAAATTCATTCACTTGTGTTTCACATCCTAACCGTCTCAATGCTTCAGACAAAACATCCACAAAAATGACTAAAACCCTAATTCTAAAACAATCACATGACTTTAAAAAAAAAAAAAACCTAAATTCACCAAAATCGCGGCTAATTCTCATCAAATCGAATCTTCGAAACGGTGAATTTCAAATCTCTATAGCCATTAATCTCGAAAATGGTGAGCTCGAAAATGAAATTTTAACTCACAGCTGAAGAGCTTCGAGGAACTTGTCGTGCTCAGGCTCGGTCCAGCTCTCCCTCGACTTGGTGATGGTATAAGGCTTCCTTATCTTCTTGCTCAGATCCTCCGACGAAGAGACGGTCTCCGTCGCATCCGCCGCCACGGCCGTGAAGGGTCCGATAGCAGGAACAACGGTCATACCGTTCGGATCCAAGAAACATCCGTCTGCAGGGTTCGGATTCTTAGAGACCATTTACAAAATTTGTGTTCTGTTGAAAAAGAGAGAGAACAAAAAAATGAGGAGGAGGATGACGGCTGAGATAATTTATATGTGTGGGCGCATTTTTTATTTGTGTCTTAACGATGAAACTCTTCTGTGTGGATCGTCAGGGTCGGTCACTTTGCTGACTTTGCTGTAGGCCTAATTATAACGTGCCACGTGTTTGGGAACCGTAGTTTCCTTTTTAATAATGTTTTCTTTTTAGTGTTTTCACCCCATTTTAGGCCTTGTGATTTTGAGTCATCCTGATCGTTGATCTCAATAATTCGAGTTCTGCGAGTTAAATTTTTTTTTTTTGTTTTTTCCAACTATGATCAATTTCAATTGAAAAAGTTATGTACAATTCTCACATCATCTCCACCACTTATATTTTCTCATTTTCCTACTATTTGAAACTTTCGTCCTCATTTAACACGGTGTGTTGTTTTGTACTCCTCCACATGAATAATCTCCTTTTTTTTGTAAAATGTAGATGTTTTCTTTTTCAGTTCTTATTACGTTGAAAATAACAAATCGATGAAAATAATATTAGTCAAACATAGTCTATAGTTTTAGGCAGCTGATCAAGAAATTTGTCAAATCAAGATTGTTAATAAACCTTAAGAGAGAGATAGCAAGCAAGGGGAACATCGTCGTGGTCAGCAATGATAGATTAATTTGCTCGAGATTTTGGTGGAATATATCTTTGAAACGGGTTAGCTGTATCAATGCATTTACAAATAATGGAAAGCTTCTGAACTCCCCCAATTTGTATTAGCTAATTAATCAAGGCGAGAGGACGTTAAAAGTGGGCAATGGTTTTTAGTGCTTCACGTTTGGGTACGATTACGACCGGTCTAGAGACGGCAACCTTGGACTTCACGTGACCAATCAGAACTTTCATTTAAATTATATCTCCTCACTCTTAGCGCTAACGTTGTTGTTTAGATCCATGATCATCACTAAATTTGTGTCAGTTGGATGCAGTGGCGGAACCAGCATTGTAGCATGTGGGTCATTTGACCCATGTGAATTTCCGTGAAAAAAAAAATTTACATGTAGCTTATACTGAAAAATCTGAAATTTTAGTTTATTGACACTGGTAAAATGCATAAATTATCAGTTTGACCCCTATCGAAGCATTTTCTCCCTCCGCCACTGGTTGGACGGATGGATGATGATTATCATCAAAACCTATAAGTATATTCAAAGCAATAGTAGATTATAACTATTTGTTATGCACAACCAATAAGCATTTTAATATTTTATTTCCAGTATTCAATCATACCAAATAGGATTATTTGACTCACCTTCTACGAAGTTGTGAGGTTCTTTATTATATCTTCGTCAGGATGATTTCATCGCTCTTATACTACAACGAGAAAAAGACAGAAAACATATTACATATATAAATGATAACACGGTGTTAGTTGAAGCCACGAAATACTAAACTAAAGAGGAGAACAGCCACTATTCCAACGTTCTATTATATAGAAAGGCTCAAAAGTGTCTTTATTCATCATGATTTATTCGTACCAAATTGACTACTCCACTGTCTAGCTCCAAAGACTTGACTTGCTCGTCTCTAAACTCGCTAGCTAAAGACACTATATATACGGACAAGCCACGGTTTATGAGCAAGGCACCAAGTTGAAATCCCATTCCTTTACATCCTCTCTCATTCTTCAATCACCAAACTATAATTTTCGGAAAATGCAGGTTTGTTTTACTTAATTTTTCAGAATGGTTCATTTCAACAGGCTTTACCCGTCATAGAAAGCCTGCTGAAATATATCCATAATCTATAATTATAGAAATTTAATAAAATTTATCGCTTAAATAATCTTTGCAGGAGAAAGTTGTATTTAAGTTGGATGTGTTTGACGAAAAAATCAAACGGAGAGCTATGAAAGTCGTATGTGAGTTCCCAGGTATATCAACATGTATAAAGCAAATGGCAAGACATCCGGTTTATATAGAAACATAAGTAATTTAATCTATTCCTGATTACAAATTTTTAGCAAATAGTTTTGTTGTTGTTATTAGGAGTTACTTTGATAGACGTGAAGGAAAAAGGCAAACTAAAGGTGTCAGGAGAATTCGACAAGTTTCAAATGACGAAGAAGCTGAAGAAGATATATGAATATGTTGACATTATTGCGCTTGAACGTGATGGAGAACCGAAGCAAAAATCGGATCCGGCGAAGAAGCCTGAACTAAACCCTTTATCAAAAAAGAAGAAGAAGCCTGAACTAAACCCTGTATCAAAAAGAGAGAAGAAGCCTGAACCACTAGTGAAGAAGGCCCCATCTTTCCGTCTTTGGAAGATAGGTTTCTTTTAAAGGAATCGATTTTGAGGTTGTCGTGATCTTTTGAGTTATATAGACAATTGTATTACGTTGATATTTCATCTCATTTTTGTGAAAATTGTTTATGTATGTTTGAAAAATAATATGGTGTCTGTTTTTTTTTTTTTTTGAAACACTTGGTGTCTGTTTACATATTGATATTTTTGAGTAGTTTTAAATTCACAAAACCTATAAAAGTCTCCTGGATGTTATCCTAATTTTTTTGAATTACCTGTTCCATTGTTGGTTTTTTTTATAAGTTCAAGTCTAACTACCTTATTAGAATGATATTGTTTATTTTAGAATATATCAAGAGTGTTTTAATTGGATGCTGTCCGAAGAAATAACGAAGTATATTATTATGTGGATTTAAATGTAAGAGAGGTTTCAAAATTTACCTGAATTATAGCAAATAATTTTTCATAGTTTCTTAATTAGTCAACTAATGTTCAACATAAATAAATTAGCCAACTAGTGAGCACAATAAATCAGTTTGTATACAAAGAAGAAATTCGTATATTTTTTTCACAAAAACAAAACAATATAAATGAAATCCACATAATAGTAGACTGTATTTGGTATATATATGTGGTATACCATAACAAAATAACTTAAGAGGGCTTCAAAGAAGTATATGAGAAGCCAAGATTTAATGACTTGATCGATCTAACACCAAGTAGAAAAAAATCTGGATTAAGGTTTCAATATAAAACAGCATACAAATTATACATTTGAACTTATATAAATTAATAATAGATAAAATACTCTGTAAATTAATATATTTTCCCAAAAATAAAAAGTAACAGAATTGATAAAATAACTATTTTCAGATTTGTTCATCATTTAAAATGTGGGTTTTACTCAATGTCCTGTTTGAAATTTGACATTGCTGAGTATATTTTTGGTTGATACTGGTTAAAAGTTAAATACATAATTGATTCTAATGATTAACTACCTACAATATAGTTATATTAATAAACAGTTTTTTGAAAAAAAAATGTTTCTATGATGCAGCTCTTTTCGTAATAATCAGATTGACAGATGGTTATGCATGTACGTACGACATTTTCGATGAACATAATTTTTCTACAGTACATGACTACAACTAAAGGCTCTATGTACAATACTCTAAAATGTATGATAAATCTACAAACAATTGTTTCCTAAGAAAATTGAACTATAGATCTAATGTAAAAAGGTTTAAACTTTGATTGTTAGTCCATTCCATGGTGCTTCCACAATATTGTTTAGCCTAGTTTCAAAAACTCAATTCAATTTTGTTTGGAGAAGTGTGGTAAAAGCGAAAAGAAAGAGAAACCAGATCTAAGTTCTCTCCGGCGTACGGCCGGCGCGTGAGCGCCGTCGCCGGAGGATTTGTTTGTCGGTGGTTTTTGTTCCTCTCCACTTTATCTCCGTAGTTCCATCCCCGTTCGTTTTGTCGGAGCTCTGAGAACGAAATTAGCCTTCTCTGGTGTTTCGAATTTTGGAGTGAAGACGCGTTCGGCTAGAAGACCGCGAGAGATATGGATATGTTTGCTTGTTGTGGTGGTGTTTCTACGGGCAATGGAGACTTTTCTAGTTCCATCGACGCCGGTCTGCATGCGGGGGGTGGATGCTTTTTCAGATCCACCGTCGTCGCTCTAGCTTCCGGGAAGGGGAGGCTTTCTTAGCTCCTTCTTTGCCGGCTTTTTGGTTTATGGAGGGAGGAGGCCTTCAAAGCTCCTCGCCGCCGTGGGATACCCGAAACTATTTGAGTTGTGGTGACTAGGTTAGGAAGTCTTAAGTGTGGTGTGGTTCTGGTGATGAGCTCGCGGGTCGCCGAGGAGGAGTTCTCCGGTGAAGATGAGGCTCTCCGGTGACGGCGACGTTGAACAAGAGGTGAATAGCGATGGTTCGCGGCTTGACTGTCTAGGATTTCCGGTGGGTTAGAGTCGGAGGAGATCTCTTTGAGAATGATGACCTCTCCGACGTGAAGATAGATCGGCGTTGAACAGCTATGGAGACGCGGAGGCGTTGCAGTATTGGATCTCCGGCGAAAAGAGGTTGTCGGTGGTTAGTGTCGGCGGTGGTGAGAGGTGGTTTCGATCAAGTCGAGGCAAGCGACGCGTGGCGTGCGGAGGGTTCAGATTTGTACACGTGTTCTCGCCTGCCTCCTTGATTTCTGCCTAAGTCCAGCCGTCTGGTTTCGTTTAGTGGGCCAGTGGGCCGTTCTTTTAATTGGGCTTTGCCCTGTTTGTAGTAGCCCGGTTTGTGTATGGGCTGTTTGCTTTGGGTCTGCTGTACTTGGGCTTCGGCCGTGGTTTTAGCCCACTTTTTAATAAAAAAATCTCTTGAGGAAAAAAACAAAAATTTTGTTTGGAGAAATAGCACTAAATAAAATAATAATTTTAATGAACTTTTTGTGTGTATTTTATTTAAAATTTGGTTAGTTGAATTAATTTCATTCGGTTGTATAAAACCGAAGTTCGTTTCGGTTAGAGGGAGATTTTTTTTTGGGTGGTGCGGCGTGACTGACCATCAGAGAGAAGACAAAGAATGGCAGCAGCACACGCGACGAGTCTCATCCTCTCTTCCTCCTCCAGGTTCTCTCGTCTCGGCTACAGCACCAGATTTCTCAGACACAACACAAACCCTCTTCCCGTCCCTCGATTCCGATGCTACTGCTCTTCCTCCGACGAGACTTCTCCTTCTCCTTCTCTAAAGTAAAAGTCCTTTTTGTCTTTGCCTCCCTGCTTTCTTCTTTAGTTCCCAATTCTCTTTTTTTTTCTTAATTCCCCAATACTTGTGATGGGCAGGAAACGTGTGGTCTCTGGAGTCCAGCCTACTGGTTCAATCCACCTCGGTAACTATCTCGGCGCTATCAAAAACTGGGTCACTCTTCAGGTATTACTTGCCAATCTTCTTTCTTCCAAATTTATCCCTAGGTAGTAGTTCCATTTGCTATTGTTAAAGCTTTAGACTTTTTACTAAAATTCATCACATTTAGATTTGCCACAATGTAGATATCCTTAGGTTGCTCCACTGCTATTGTATAGTCACTGTCTATAAAGCAGTATACTTTTACTAAGATTCATCACATTTAACTGTTTTTTTTTGTAAAGTTTATGGCTTTATGGATAAGGGTTTATCTCTCCTTTGTTTCTCAGGCTTTCTGTGTTTATATGTCTGCAGGATACATACGAAACACTATTTTTCATCGTTGACCTTCATGCAGTATGTATCATCATTCTACCTTTCTATTACTTTCTTCTGTTTCTCTCTCTCTTAGTGTTTATATATGTATTGACCTATGTAGATAACACTACCGTATGACGTGCAAGAACTGAGAAAGGCAACTAGGGATACCGCAGCGCTCTATCTAGCATGTGGTGTCGACATTTCTAAGGTTCTGTTTTGGAACTCTTATGTGAAAGCAGTTAAATGTGTGCAATAATAAACCAATCTAAGAGCGACCTTTTTGTAGGCCTCGGTGTTTGTTCAATCTCACGTCCGTGCTCATGTGGAGTTAATGTGGCTTTTGAGTTCATCCACACCTATCGGTTGGCTACAGAAAATGACTCAGTTCAAAGAGAAATCACGCAAGGAGGTGCGTTTATGTTTCTGTATCCTCATTTTGCATAACATTCTTTTTTTCTTTTGTCATCATTGTGTGATTCAAATATATATAAGAGCGATGTGCTTATATCAAATCCCGCTCTGGTGTTAATGTTAGATTTTTTGGTGTTACTAGTGAGATAATAACATATGTATTTCTGATACATAAACCGGATAAGCCTGAAAATTATTATGTAATTGTGTACATACATGATTCTGTTTTACTGATTTCATTTTGGTCTCTATTGGCAGGGGGGTGAGAATGCTTCTGTGTCTTTGTTAACTTATCCAGTTCTGATGGCTGCTGACATCCTCTTGTATAAGGTGATGCTTTAGTACAAGTATCAAGTCTCATCTAAAATTATTATTGAAATGAAGAAGGAACATTAAGGCTGATGCTTCTTATATTCTGCAACACTGCCCCTCTGCAGTCAGATTTTGTGCCTGTGGGTGAGGACCAGAAGCAGCACCTAGAACTTGCACGCGACCTGGCACAGCGTGTGAATAATTTATATGGTGGAAGGAAGTGGAAGAAGCTTGGAGGGTATTAATAAAATTTTAAGTATACCATCCAAACAAGTGCTTTGTAACAATTATTTTTTCATGTTTAATAGTTCTGATTGTTTTTCATTTTCCAGGCGTGGTGGTTCTATCTTTAAGGTGAGACTTTCAAAATGCTTTGTCGACTCCTCATTGTGTGGCTTTTGATCACAAATGGTTAATCGGGTTATTAAACGTATTATGTAGATACCAGAACCACTCATACCACAAGTTGGAGCCAGAGTTATGTCTCTTACAGATGGTCTTTCCAAGGTACATACATAATGTTACTATTGTCAGATAAAATCAGAGGAATCTCTTTACTTTGTTTCTGTGTGTCTTACTTTCATGTAATCTTTTGTAGATGTCCAAGTCTGCACCTTCTGACCAGTCCCGGATCAATCTCCTTGACTCTAAAGATGTAAGTAGATTGAACTAGCCATTGTTTGTAATTCTTTTTAAAAAAACTCACAACGTATTCCTGTTTCTAGAGTTCTGTGTCATGTTGGTTGTATGTGAAGCTCTGTTTTTTGCTTACTAAATCCATTTCTCGAAAAAAATTGTGTAGTTGATTGCGGATAAGATCAAACGGTGCAAGACAGATTCATTTGCAGGGTGAGTGCTAATTTATGTCGCTCTAAAAATTTCCTGCTTCTTGAAATATTGAGAAGTTCCTGTTTCCTATTCTTTCCAACAGCCTTGAGTTTGACAATGCCGAGAGACCTGAATGCAACAATCTCCTCTCCGTATATCAGATTGTTTCAGGCAATACAAAAGAGGTAATATGAAGAAACAAAACAATGGCTTGCATGTTAAAGTTGTTAACTATAAGAAGTGTTTATTGTTGAATCTGGTTGCAGGAAGTGATGGAGGAATGCAAAAATATGAGCTGGGGCACATTTAAGCCTCTCCTTGCTGATGCTGTCATCGAGCATCTCAGTCCAATCCAGGTCTGCCTATTCAATAAGCTTATTTTTTTCTTTTTTTAAAACTCAATCCAATATCTTCTTTCATGTTTTTTTGTACCATTTTAGTCTCATCGTATATCATAAAATGAAAACCGGAAGTGTGGTTATATGAGCATTTCATTTCTTGTCTAATGTGTTAATTTTTTTTTTTTTCATTTTTGCAGGTCCGTTATGAGGAGATAACAGCAGAGTCAGCTTATTTGGACAAAGTATTGTCAGAAGGTGCGGACAGAGCCACGGAGATAGCCGAATCCACTATTCACAATTTGAAACAAGCGATGGGTTTCTATATATGAGAGAGGATCAGTGCCTATAAGCTTCTTTTTTTTTTTGGTGGAGAGTGAGAGTTAAGAGTTAAAATTTGTAAAACGATTTTTGATTCTTGTATTAGTGCAGTCAAATGCTGCTCAATATTCTTTGCTGTAACTGTGATGTATCGATATTCTTTGCGGTAAGTTATTTTAAAGATATTTTAACAAAAAGGTTATTTTAAAGTATAATTGAAAGGTTTACCATATTGTTTTTGTAACTCCATTTAAAAAAGACATGGTTGAAAAAACATGAACGAAAAAATACTAGTATACATGATAAATAATAATATATCTAAAAAGAAAAATTACATTTATTGAAAAATATCTTTATTATCTTTATGGATTATTAGGAAATTATGGAGCATATGATGGAACTATGGATCTATAATCACAATAACATCCAAAATGTCGACGACGGTAACAAGAAAGCAGTCTTCTGTTCTTTCTACCACAATAGTGTACGCAATCATGACAAAACCAAAATCGGTCAAATCCGTACAATCTTTTACCATGAAAAATAAGATCTCTTTTTTGAAAATCAGTTTGAGGAGTTGCCGCTGGATTGGAAGAATGGATTCTCTTTTCAGAATTAGATTCTGCCATATTTATGATACCTACAGAATGTTTAAATATTTTGAATTATTTAACTACAAATGTTTCTAAGAAGAGGATAAAAATATTTTACGTTTCATCTTAATATGCCAAAATAAACTTACATGATAAAGCAAGAATTAGAAAAGTTAAAAACAAAGCAGTGGTCTTCATGCTTTTTTTCCAGGAAGTTCAATAAAATGTTTTTGAACTATTGAAATCAATTTGTTATTTTGTGAGTTTTGTTTTTATTGTAAAGTTTGTACCGAGTGTCACATTTATATGTGTTTTTACTTATGTTTTTTTTTTTTTTTTTTTTGAACTTTGTTTTTACTTATGTTACAAAAGAGTTTATAACCAACGCTCTGTGGGATAAATAAACACTACATGTTAACAAAATTATGGTCAGTTACGTATTTTTAAGATTAAAATGTAACAATAAATACTTCTTAATTAGTTTTTCAACGTAAATATGTAAATCTCAAAAAAACTTTACGTTATCTTCTTCATCATAAATGAAATGCTTTTGTCATGTTTCCTAAGATACACCACTGTAAGAGAAAGAATCACCGTGCTCGGTGCAGCTGCAACACGAACTGCAATCATAGTCATCACTGGGTTCCAAGCCAAATTTGTCGTTTCTTGGAAAAGAAGAAACGTGGAGAGAGAGCTTATCTACCGATGCATGGGCCAGCTTTGAGATTTGTGATATCACGAGTTAAAATTGGTGATTGGTTATCAGATTCATCATCACGATTTCAAACAAGATAAATGAAAGGTTTCCCTGCAACTTTCATTCAAAAAAAAAAAGGTTTCGTTGCAACTGAGACATCTCAAGCTGATGAAGAGGAAAATATCATCAGCTTGTGTTAAAGGATCAAGGAGGTTTAACCATAGGTTTAACAACGGGTCAAACTCAAAGAAGAAGACTCTGCATTTGTGTTTTTGTTTGAAGCTGTTGTGAGGTGGATGTTCTAACAAAGCTAAGAGTTAGTTTCTGAATGAGAAGGATAAGCTAAGATCATTTAATACGAGGTAATGGAATCATATTCAAACGATTGACCTTAAGACTCAGAACGCATAGAAATGATATCAGTTATTTAAAACATCATGATCTCATCTTACGATGACTAGAAATCAATTTCAACAAGGACACATAAAACAAAAAATATATATAATCTATATCAGTGACTAAGTCGAAAGCAAAGGTTTCAACACTTCGATAATTAGTATATTTAGTTGCAGATCAAAACAGAAACAAAACAAAACGATAACAGTCTAACATCTATAGAAAAGACTACCTTCGCTATCTACGAACGTAATCAGATGTATTCTGATTTTGGATATGCAGGGTCTCCAACAAACTTTTATTATTGGTTATGTTATTTCAAAAAGAGTTAAGGGGGTGTATTCAACTGAGAGTTTTAGATGATTTGTATTAAAATAACAAATCCACTGTTACTGAAACATGAATTTTAAAAACTCATTTAAAATTTACTGTTATTGAACTTGACATTTAGTAAAGTACTCTGAAATCTACTGTTATTGAAAATATTTTAAATTGTAGAGTTTTAAAGGGGTGTATTCAACTAAAAGTTTTAAATGATTTGTATTAAAATGACAAATTCACTGTTATTCAAACGTGGATTTTAAAAAACACTTTAAAATCCAGTGTTATTGAACTTGACATTTTATAAAACACTCTGAAATCTACTGTTATTGAACAAAATTTAAGTTGAAGATTTTAGAGTGCTTTAAGTGTTTCTAGAGTGTTTGAGGGGAGTTCTTTAGTTATAAAAATAAAAATCCAAATCTCACTGTTTTAGACGAGATTTTAGAGTGTTTTAACAAAAGTCACACCAAATTCTCTAATTCTCCTGCAATCATCTCAAAACTCATTAAAAATCAAATCACTTCAAATTTCAGATTTAATACATCCCCCTTAAAGTTATTAGGTGATTTTAGGGTGTTTGGTTGGAGTTTCTTAGTTAAAAAAATTAAAACACAATTTTCATGGTTTTAGATGATATTCTAGAGTGGTTTAACAAAAATCACCTAAATCTCTACAACTCATTGAAATCATCTAAAACTCCATTAGAAATCAAATCACTTCAAATGTTAATTTGAATACATCCCCTTAGATATTTAATCATTTTAGAAAAGTAAAAGACTCGGTAAATTTTTGTTTTAGCAACACACAGACAACATTCTAAAACAAAAATCTAAGTGGATGATTGGTAACTATTAAAAAATCAATCTGAGGACCAAAAAAATAAAAGCTATCCTCTTTAAATTTCTAAGAGAGAAAATTTCTAAGAGAGAACAGTTGTGACTTCAATCTCAGTTTTGATTGCGGTTTGAGTTTCTGTTTCTTGATATCTATACAACTTACACAAGAGTAAGAGAAACTTGCTTAAAACTATCTCGGTGATTTATGGTTTCCATTAGATGAGAAATCTCTTCAAAAAAAAAGAGAACTTGCTTAGGAAGTTCTTCGGTCAAAAATTAACAGTGTCCTGGTCGTACACGCGGCCTTGTGAGTAGTGACACTTCTTCGATTTTTCCACTAGATTTAATCGTGGGCTATCGAGCCATTGATTTTTAATTTTCAAATCATTCCTGAAATAATAAAATAATCAGTAGATATTGACTCGTTTACTTTTTATGGTCATATATTAATTCCACGTAAATTCCTATTGAATTTCTGTATAAATAGGGAAATCCTCGCAATTGCAATTGTCATCCAGAAGCTTCAACGTCTAAAATCATCTCTCCTCTCTGACTCTCTCTTTAAAATATATCTGAAATTCCTAAGCTCTTATACAGTTTTTCTTGAGCCATGACTGCGCAGGTACACCTTTTCTATATTCTTCATTAGTTATATTAGTTTAACTGATGGTTGATTAATCATTATATATAGAAACTAATCAATCATACTTAAAATTAAAAATATATAATTAGCCATACTGATATCGGGTTTAAAATGACAGAAATCAGTGTTGCAACTGAGTGTTCACGAAGAAAGGATCAGGAAGAAAGCATGGAAGACCGTTTCTAGGTTTTCAGGTATCTTTCTAAATTTCAACATTTACAATAATATGATAATAACATTTAATAATCTGGGAAAATAAACATTTTCATGATTTTTATATATATTTTAGGAGTTACTTCGATAGAAATGGATGACAAAACCGGAAAAATGACGGTGGTGGGAGAAGTTGATGTACCAAGACTCGTAAAGAAGCTAAGGAAGATATGTACCGCAGATATTGTTTCGGTAGAAATTGTTAAACCACCTGAGAAAAAGGAAGAGAAAAAGGAACCGGAGAAACCGAAACAACCAGAGGTTATTGTCAACCCGATTACCTATTGGAACAACCAGTACCAGTACCATCCTGCTTCATATGCAAGTACTTACTATCCACCATGCGGGTATTCTAGAGTTGTGGTGGAGGAACCAAGGCCTTGTGTGATTTTGTAATTTTTCCTAGAATTATCTCAGATAATGTTAGTTATGTTTGCACTTAAATTTTGATGGAAGAGTGTATGTTTTGGATATTGTCATCTACATTTCCCTTATTCGATAAAAACAGTCACTTTATGTATGACGAGATTGATCTTAGATACGCTTTATAAACTTTTTTACTTTTATTCATGAAGTAATCATTAATCTTTTTTTTCTCGCGGTTTCGTTTATGTGGACACTTTTCTCATGCTAAACATGCATTTTTACAGTCTTTAGCTAGTACTAAATCAAATATGTTGGGTGGGATTAGTTGAATCGGTTCATCAATCATAACTGGATACATATATTTATACACACTTATGTCGCTTTTTCAAATCATTTGTTAACATAATAGAAAAATCTTCGAACGATTAGCGAATGATATAATTAATAAACGAGACTAAGAAAGAGTCAAGATCGAAAGTCTTCTTTGATAAGAAACAAAATAAGGAAAATACAAAAGTCTACATTGACTTGAGGGTTCCACATGTCGAGTGAGGCTTACGAGGACAATTCGTTTATTGACCCAATGATGGCAGAAAATCCAAGTCTTCTTCAGAACATTTGCATATACGGTAATACACAATTGTCAAAAATGTTGAAAACCAATCTATTAAAAAACTAATTTACTGAATCTTGATAACATAGACTAGGTTTTCATTATAGAAAACTTTTTTGAGAAATTGACAATTCCTTTTATAAATTATTCGTATAGTATCCCACTGATAATTATGTGAGATATTTGATGTCAGCTTATTGGCTGTTCTACATGGAATATTCACTTATGTGCTCTATAATTTCAAAATAACCTAGTTCAAAATAAAATAAAATAAAACAAAATAATAAGCACAAGTTGTGCTGCACAACTATGCAATAAAGCTGAACGTGAAGCCTGGGAAACGTTGAAACTTTAGCAATCAAAATATGCACTGGTTGATTCTGAGTAGGGTCCGATATCTAGAACTCCCACAAAAAAAAAAAAAAAAAACTACAGTGTAGAAATAGCATGTTACCATCGGATAATCTCGTTGTCACTTTCACTAATAACAACGATTACTAAAAATCTTCTACTTGGATTAGTTATGTTTCGCCTTGCCTTGCTTTGCTCTATACGTCGTTGGATAGTGAATGTTTTGTCTCATGCTTATAGAAATCATACTTTTCTGAAACATAGATCAAGCCAAATCAATCAGCACCTACATTAAATATGAAGACAAATAGATAAAATACCCTTTAAGAAAAAAATATCCAACGTAGGTGCTAATTGATTTTGCTTGATCTATTTGTCTTCATATTTAATGTAGAAGACTGGGAGGCGATCGAGAAGCGTCTTGGCTGCGGTCAAGTCGAGGAGCTCATCGAAGAGGCGCAAGACCAGCTCACGCTTATCGGGAAGATGATCGATGCGTAACGCTCTTCTTCCCTTTTCTTACATTGCGATTGCAATTTGTTTGCTATTTTATCTGATTTTATATAATTTAATATAGAGTTTTAAATGTATAATTTTATATAATTATTATCTTAACACTTCATTTTATTAATTTTATTTATAAAATTACTTATAAAGCTATTAAATTAAGAAAGGAATATCAAATCTTTAAAAGAATTACAATTTCCTAAATTTGTGTATTATTAAATAATTAAGTAGAACATATAGTTTCACTAAACTTTATTTTATATTATGTAAAAGATAGTTTGGAAAACAAATTTATATATATTTTTTTAGATTTACTTGTATTAAACAAAGTGTATGAGATATGTAAGTATCCGCAAAATATTAGTAAATATTCAAAAGAAAATTCGGATATCCAGAAAAAACCAAATATTTTTTTGAAGTAAATCACAAATACAGTACTGAAAATTAAGATATTATTCCATACGTACCCGTACTCCCACCGGCCACCCCTAGGCTTGGAAAGGGTAAGAACTTGCTTAAGAAGTTCCTACGTGGCCGACTCAATAAGGTCAAAAAGTCAACAGTGTTCTGGTCGTACACGCGGCCTTATGAGTAGTGTAGTGCTTCGATCCTTCCGTTTGATTTCATCGTGGCCTCGTATCGAGCCATTGATTTTAATTTCAAATAATTATTGACTCGTTTACTTTTTATGGTCATAAAATAACTAAATTCCTGTGAAATTTCTATATAATAGGGAAATCTTAGCAATTGCAATTGTCATCAAGAAACTTCAACGTCTCAAATCATCTCTCCTCTCTGTCTCTCTCATTAAAATATAGGGAAAATCACATAAAAAACCCTCAAAGTATCACTTACTAGCACTTTAAACCTTGAAGTTTTTTCACTAACACTTTTAACCTTCAAAGTGACTTTTGTATCATAAAAAACCTCCAAATCAAAAAGTTGACCTGT
>NW_026616363.1:0-26210 GCF_000801105.2 Raphanus sativus | reverse complement strand
TGTTGTTGTAGGGGATCCTTCAATCACAAGAAAAAATTATGAAGAAAATGAGATTTATTCCATCATCACTCACGTCAAACTCTCATAGGCTTTTGACTGCGCTTGTTGACTCGAGGCAGAAGAAGGACTTCAAAGTTAAGAACTGTGTCACTCACATTGACCCTGAGAGGGAGAAGGAGAAGAGGAAAGGGTAAGTAGTAAACCCTCTTTGACTTGAGCTCCAAGCAAAAAATCCAATTTTTGTAATTTTCATTTGACTTTTCAGATGGAGAGCCAAAACCTAAAGGCTAGTACAAAAGCTGAGTCAAGCAAGGGAGAAGGTTAAGCGCAAGTATCCACTTCCTGTCGAGGAGACAGCTCTCAACTGGGTACTTGGAAGATGCTCTCGAAGAGGTTGTGTTGTTGTTCTTCTTCCTATTTTCTAAAAGCAAAGGTTTCTAAACATTAATTAGTTTTGTTGGAACTTAGGAAGAAGAGACGGACCACTACGGTTCACACCGCTCAAACCGTGGCTATGAGGAGGATCTTGAAGCTGAAGCGCAACGGGAACGAAGGATTATGAACGCCAAGAAGGTAACAAAAAAATATATTCTCATTACCTTTCGAGTAATATGCCAAAACAATAATTTATATACCTCCTCTTCTTGAACCAGAGCAACAAAGGCTTTCCAGGGAGGTCTTCAATGACGTCAGCGAGACCAACAAGGCGTCAAGAGTATTCAAGAGTGAGAGAGAGGAATCAGAGTATGAGACTGAGGAAGAGGAAGAAGAAGAGGAAGAGGAAAGGCCACGTTCACGTAAAAGAGTCAAGGAACCAGAAGATGAGTATGAGGAAGAGAATTAGAAAGAAGATGAAGAAGAAGCTGAGGTACGTAGTAAAGTCAAAATAAAGTTATGTTGTTTGTTAATGAGAAGGATCATGACAAATGTTGTGTTGTGGTGAATGCAGGGAGTGAGGGGAGATAAGGACCGTGGTGGAAAGTAGTAGCCGGAAAAGGAAAGGGATTGAGTCTGATGAGGAGGAGTCTCCTCCGAGAAAAGCTCCGACTCATCGTCGTATGGCCATGGTTTATGACAGTGATGAGGACTAACACTTCTCATCTATCTTTCACTCTCCCATTTCATTAACTTTTTTTGTTATATAAGATAATGTATAGGTTGGGACATATTACCCATGTGAATCGAAAAAACCAAAATTAAAAATAAGCAATTAAACGGAATTTTATAAATATAAATTATATACCTCTAAATATTAATTACATTTAATTTCGAAATTGCTAAATATCTTTAAAATAGTATTTTGAACCAAATTAAGTAAAAAGAACGTATTATATTTGTAAAATACTATTTTATTTTTTTATCAAAACAATTCAAATTACTCGATATTAAAAAGTGCCTTATATTTACATTTGTGAAAATTCAATAAAAATGTATTATATGCTATATGCATTGTTAGAATTTGTAAAATAAATAAACATGTCCTATTTAAACTAGTCTTTTTTGACTAATTCTACTTAAATTCCAACCCGTTTAGACCCATGTAACTTTTAATAAGATTAATCATTTAATTCATGTATAGATGTAAGATCAAATCTTAATAATTGATTGCATGTAATTATTAAATCAATGTTTCATAGTTACCTTAAGACTTTTAACTTCCAACTCACCTAAAGATGTATACATGTTAAACATGTAGTCATGTATCCTATATTCATGGAAAATTATTGTTAGAGTAATTATAGAAAAACTGTAGAGAGTAACAAACGACTTTTAAATGTAAAGCATCTATATAGTGAAAGAAAAAGGTAGAACCAATATATAATAAATAGTTAATAAGTAGGTTCAACAAAACTTTTGTAAGTAAATATTATAGATAATTTTTTTTAATAGTAACTAGAATAGTATCCGCGTTGAAATGCTGATTATTTTTTACCAAATATATAAAAATTAGTGTAAATATTTGTACGATAAGTTAGTTGATTATTTATTTTTTATCTTAATAAAAATTCAGTTTGCTTTCAAAGCAAGTGACTGAATTTGAATTAGCATACAACATGAAAACAATGGATTGGAGGTTACTCTCGTAAAAATTAATTATTTACTTTTTAAGTTTTTATATTAGTAAAAATTTATATAAATTTCATATTGCATGATCTCTTGAGATTATTCATACTTTTGAAAATATACTTTTAAATCAAACATATAGGAAATATTTTGTTGCGATTAGTTTACATGGGAGGTATACTACCTTTGCCGCATTAGTAAGGTATAGTTAATATGCCATACAAAATTTGGTTAAGTTTTTGTTTGATAAACATAATCTTTGTTAATTATTTGAAAGATTAATAATAGTGGCATTTTCATAAATCAGATAATTCTAAATTATCGAATAAAATTTAAAACATTGAGTTGAATTTTGCTATAATATTATATTATAGTCCAGAATAGTCGATAAAAATAGGTTAGATTAGTTAGATATATTAAATCTGAAATTTGAAATTTTGTAGTTTATAGATTTTTAGTTTCTGTTAGATTGTAAACAAATATATTCTTTTAGTTTTTATTAGATCAAATTTAAAATTATATTCAGTTTGATTGGATTCTAAGTATATATAATTCCATTAACAATTGATTTTTTTAGATTCAGAAAAATCCAAAATTTGAAAATTGGTTAATTTATAATTTTAAAATATTTTATTTAATAACATATAAAAATTATATAAATCATCAATTTATTTATTAGATATTATTATAAAACCGATTATATGTATATATATAAACATTCCACGGCCGATATTTATCTATACAAAGTCATATTATAAAGGTCTTTTACTTTATATAAAATCATTAAAGATTATAATGAACATTAGTTTATTAATGATTAAGTATATTTAAACTATATTATAAATTATTACAGTATATAATTAAATTTTTTAATACTAAAATTTATATAATATTGTGATATGATTTTTTATGTGCATCAAATATTTACATCTACTTTGTGCATCAAAGATCACATGTAAATGAATTATGTTTCATAGTATAAGAGAATAGATAAAGCACCGTTAATGTTTTGTTTAATTATTTTATTAGGAAAATATAATTAATTCATAAGAGTTAGGAGGTTAATGTTAGATAAGTCAAAATTAAATATCCAAGTATCTATGAGGTTAAATCCAAATATGACTATAATTAATAGATTGTTTTATATTTAGTTCTAGTGAAATGTGAATAGGTCCAAATTTAAATGATCACTTTTTAAGTAGATAAAATGTAAGATATAGTATAAAAGAAGAGTTTGTACGTAAGATATAATATATAGATAAGAATTGTATATCACATCTACTTTGAAATTGTATACGACATCTACTTTATAACAATAGATAAAGGTTCAATTGTTAATTAAATCGATAATAAGAGCGTTGGTATGGTTCAATTACTCGATGGTGGTATGATTTAATTATTAGTAGATATTTTTAAGACTATATTTTAATAGAGTCGATATATCATCATTTAGTAATTAATGTATTTATGGTTGAAGATAATAATAAAGGGTGTATTCCCTTCTGTAAATGTAAATAATTTGCATACAGAAGTATAGCAATTGCAAAATAAATAGAAATAGAGCACAATTGGTGTGTGACATGTGTCATTTTTTTTCTTTTGGAATTTTCTGTATAATGTTTTAAAAGCAAAGTGTTTATCCAACTAGCATTACTTGAAGTCTCACATTTGCATTAATTTTATTATCTCATATATTGTTCTCATATTTTATTCAAAATTTGTATATATTTTTGCTTATGTTTTCTTGTAAAAGTATCCAAAAGTATTGAATTTAGATGTTCTTTTAGTATTTTTGTGATATATAAGATTCTTATTAAAAATATTCACTATTTCCATTTTAAACTATAAATTTTAATAATCAATCTTTGATAAATAGTTCACTGAAAATATTTTTTGTAGTAAGCAATTTTTTTTATTTGCAATCAAGAGCTATTTTCACAAATAATTATAAATATTAAAAGAATGCAATATAAAAATACTTTTACTACGAATTTGTTATCGAACTATGTGTTATTAGGTTTTTTTATAGTTATTGTTCTTATAATTAATTGGAGGAGAGGTAGATTTTTCTTCAGAACGTAAAACGTTAAAATAAAATTAGTTATTAATTAATTATTTTTAAAATATATTAAAGTATGAGCACGAAAAAATCATTCTTATATAAGTATGCTATAACTCATAACACTCTATAAATAAGTTCTACTAATTGTATCTACTACTTCCATGACTATTCCATTTCTCATTATCAAAATAATACGTAAGACTTGATGACAAAAAATATATGTAAGACTATAAATAACTATCACTTTTTTTTTTTGGAAACTGGCTACAAAGTTCACGTATATAATACTTTTAGGTTTGTTTTATAGATTATAGTTTTACTTCATAGAGATATAAAGTTGATTGGAAAAGATGTTAAATTTGTTCTGAGGTAAGCATTGTTTGATACTATGTTCTCTAATGATTGTAAAAGATGCTTATTTTGCATGGGCATAATACTAGTCATCTGATAAAGTAAAAGTGTAAAAACACATTTGGACTCTTGAATAGTGATTTAATCCAAAAATTTGTAACACTGTAAATCTGTTTACTCTAATCCTTTTTGGTTTTACATTAAAATTATTATTAAAAAGCTGAATTTTGAAAAATTTCAGACATCTAAAAAGTTCAATGCTTTAAATAAGTGACTCCCCCATTATCATCTGATGGCTCATTAGCGTCGGGCAGGTCGTTGTTCAATGGAGTGCTCTTGCTCAAATCCCAGATAACAATCCGAAACTAAAAATAGTTTAGTATCCTGACCAAACATAAAAGACAATTTCATCGTGTTATTATTTGAGACAGTAAAAGAGAGAATGGTTAAGTTAGCGAAAAAGAAAACGAACCTGAAGAGAGGTTATGTTGGGAGGTAACTCCATCCGTGTGATCAGACGACCAGTGAACGAAACTCTCTTCACAGCAAAGAGTTCAGACGTTGAAGTATCACCAAGTACCAACCACCACGCTTCGTCTTTCACCTATATAAGTAACCCAAGTAAAACCGTGATGAATCTTTTTTTTAATGCATGTTCAAAGGTAGAAATAAAATCTTTAGAGAAGAAACCTTTGGGAAACGAGGAGCCAACGCCCTCGAGCTATTCCTCTTTGATATCTTCTCAAGTCTAATCTCCAGCGTCGAAGGCCTGTCAGAGTCCTTCCTTTGGAGTCTCACATTCATTTGTATACGCGGGAATCGCTGGAGATCCTAATTAAGACCGGAACAGGATAGAGAAAGTCAGACAAAAGTACATGAATTGAACGTATTAGAGAGAAAGTTTTGGTACCTGGGATAACTTGGGGGCAGAGAAGTTTCCGGTAACAGTTTTAAGACTTTCCCTAGGAAGCTCTAATAGCTGATGCAGCGTGTGGATTCCTCTTGCGGTTAGAGATCCCAGAAGGTCCTCGTTCATGCATGGAATCATCCATAATGACGAATCTTGATCCGACCACATGCCCTGCAATCAAAGAGAGAAATGGATCTCAAGTAAAAAGACTTTCTTTTCATGATTTCTATTGGTTCTGCTTCAGAATAAGTGGAACGAGATGAGAGAGTACCTGCATAACCATTTGCAGGAGACGCATGCACGTCAGAGAGCTTGTGAGCCATCCACTGTTTGCGCATATATCAATCATGGCCTGGAGGATTCGAATGCTTTGGTCCAAGACTGACTTCAGATCCGTGTTATAATCAGTTATTGGAAGTGCCAGCTGAGAAAAATGTGCCTGGAGCAGAGGGAGTCGTTCATTATAAAATACGCTCACAATCATAAACTTTGTTATTCAAGCATGAACTCATAATGTTTGAATATTGCTTTTTCATCTTTCACAGTTTGAGGAATGTGAAAGGTAAAATTACCTGGAAGAGCAGATTTGCCTTCGTATGAGGATCATCTAGATGGTTATTATCCACTCGATACCGAACTTTCTCTGACAGTGTTTTGTTGTAAATTTCCTACAGAAAAAAAGAGGGCATAAAAAACATAGAAAGCTAAAACTGTAGACAGCTTATCATTAAAAATATATCTTCCAAGTGCAATAGTGTGAACAAAGAAACAAACCTCATTGTGCCGCACAGGAAGTTCATCATACTCAGACGCTCCCGCCAAAAATGCAAAAATGCCTAAAAGGGGTTGTGGTAAAAAAAAGACACAAAAAAACAATTAAAATCTCATGCATGGATATATTCATGCTCAAGTTCGCATTAGAGTTGATAGGTTCGACTTCTTACTTCGAGCGACGTGTCGGGGCCTATATTAGAACCAAACATAGACACGGTCATGTAGCTAAGGTAGTACTGCGATGCTATTGTACCCAGCATCATAGGCTCTACACTATCTTCTGTAACTTTGAGGCATCCACTGTCTTCAAGATCATCAAACGTGTCTTGCACCAATCTACAAGAAAATTCGCCAAAATACCACTATGTATACTAGTAATTAACATCTTATTAGCGAAACTTTATAATACAATTTTCGTATATACCTTGATAAGTAGGAACACACTGATTCATCTTGAGTACCTTCTAGCCCATAGTAAGCAGGATTAGCCATCTGTTATACAGAAACTCAGTTCATAAGACATTGCTTCACGGACAAATTATGGTTTGGTAAAAAGTTTGTAGCAATATAGAATTCTTATAGGAAAAAATAATCTGGCTGCTGGTGTCAATCTTGGTAAACAGTTTACTAGTCAGTGCTTGAAAACTGATTATGAACTTAGCACAATTACTAGTCAAGCTGTGTCCCTTTTTTTGATGGAATGTGAAGAATCGTTACCAGTCTACGAAACAAATACGTCCATGTAAGATAGTGCACAGCGTCTTCTTTGTTGCCAATCGTCCCAGAGACTATTTCTGCATTGAAGTGATCGTGCAACCTCTCTTTCAGGCTACTTTCTACCGGGAATGGTTCGTACAAGAACTGCATTCAGAGGAAAGATGATAATTGAGGTAAAATTCATGCTAGGGATATTAAGATTGCTAGAGAATTCAGTTGCGCCTGCCTTCTTGTAGAAGCTTTTTTTAGGTTCATGTACAAGAATAACCGCTTTCCCATGTTGATCAAACTGTGGACGTCCTGCACGCCCCATCATTTGCAAGATTTCTGTAAGGGGAAAGTCAACATATCTTTTGGTTTTTCCGTCGAAGTATTCTGTTCCCTGGGACATTGGAAAATATTGCCAACGGCAACAGTAAAGAGAAAGATAATACGTTACAAGAAATAATATGAGAATGACTTCAAACAACTCATGTGTAATAGATACAATGTGATAGCAGAGGATCTGATTTTACCTTTATAATAACTAAGTGAGCTGGTAGGTTCACTCCCATGCCAATGTACTTGTTGAGACCAAAACCTGAAATGGAAGCATGGTATCAACCATCAGTATGTAAGCATGAAATGTAGACACGTAAACATGGATTTAAAGAATAAGGACGGAGACAGTCTAGTGGTGAGGAAAGTGCCTGAATCTTGTTGTTCACAAAAAGCTCTTCCACTACAGATCTATCCTGGTCATTCAAACCTGCATGATGCAACCCAATGCCAAATTGCAACGTATGTCGGAGATTCTGGTCAGTGATCTGAGAGAGGACCATCTGCAAGTCTTCCTCTGACACACTCAGAAACTGCCGCGGATGCTCGTCTGATGCCGCAAACTTTGTTTCATAGGAAAAGAAGATAAAAGATATTAGAGTTATATAGTCGGAATATTACTTGGCGTCTGAGTTTGATGATAAAATCATACCTGAATAAGATCCAGCGCGGTAAGCCTTGTCTGTCTTCGCGATGAAACAAAGATAAGAACAGGTTTTGTAGGTGAGTGGGTACATATGGCTGCATATGCTGGCTTGTTCATGCTATTCATCCTTGGGCAGTAATACTTTCCGGGATAACCCTGAAAGAAAAAACAAGGTTGAGTCCAGAAGTCTGCTGCTTGGGTGGTTTCCTCGCATAACCACCCACCGAAAATGATAATAAAACAGCTCAACATATTGAAATTTTGATAATTCATTCAAAAAAAAAAAAATTGATAATCAAGTACTGTGTAGGCGACAAATAAAATATCGTTCGCAGTAGACAAAAGACATTTGACTTTACCTGAATATGAACTTCAATCGGTACAGGTCTAACACTAGGTTTAAAATTGAACAGTCCGATCTCCCCAACACCCAACCAGTCAGCCAAATCACTGAATGAAACATGGCATCAAGTGAAAAAGTCAAAAAGTAATGCTACATCCAGAAATTTCAGCACACTGAGCTTTAACGGATAAAATGAATTAACACACAGAGAAAAGAGCCTCCATATTTAAAGAGACACATAAGTTAGAATACGAACCCTGCATTTGCCAGAGCAGTAGAAAGACCAACGAACCGAACAGAGCGCTCTGTTTGTGATGATATGTACCTCATTCTAGATACAATAACCTGGAAAATGCATATTGAAAATAAATCGGGTTGAACACACAAATTTAAATTAACTTGTTGTCGAACGTATATCAGCTCCTAACCAAAACCATAGAGAAATTACAGGTGTCATGATATATAGCTATAAACTTCTAAGCAATTGGTGGAGCTTAGCATAAGTAATTAGAAATGTAATATAATATTCGTTTTTAGACTTTTACCTCAAGGATGGGTCCTCTGTCGGCACCTAGCAAGTGAATCTCATCCAAAATAACAAGGCCGACCTATATCCACAAAACATTATAAGTTACTCACACACGAAAAAGGTAAATCCGATACAACAATCTATTGACAAAGAGATGTACCTTTTTTACATAACTTCGAGTATGCCAATTACGACTAATGCCGTCCCATTTTTCTGGGGTAGATATGATGATATCAGCAGACAAGAGAGCAACTAAATCTGGAGTGTAATCTCCAGTCATTTCAACCTGCGGAAACGCGAGTGTTAGGCATAATATCTGGTAGCCAATATAAACACATGGACTCCGAGTCTGTAACATGTATAGATGGTGCAAGGCAATATTAATTATAACATGCAATCTCCGATTACCATTTCTTTTCCAAGTGGAGCAACAAGATGCTTTTTCCAATCTTTCATTCTTTCTCGAACAATGGCTTTTAGTGGTGCTATGTAAAACAACCTGCGTGCCGCAGAAAAAGTAGGCATCGCCATTTAGGATAACAGAGCACTAGAAACTAACAAATGTTTGATATCGCTTTAAAGACTCATGACTTCATTTAAATATGAGATTTAGTAACAGGCCAGTAACCCAGCATAAATAGTCATCTAAAATAAATTGACATGGGTACTGCCACTAAATAGTTAGCCAGATTTAGGAGACTGAGAACTCATACCTTCATATCAGGCTGGGTACTGAAGAGACGTAACATTGCAAGTTCAGCAGATATAGTTTTCCCACTTCCAGTTGGAGCTCCCACAAGAACATTGTTGTCTGTGTGATATAAGACATGGAAAATCTGCAACACCAAAGATACGTTTTTCAAATTAACTAAAAGGAGTAATGAAGAGAAACATTTACGAACCGAAATGAGGGAAGCATAGGCCAGAATATGCCCAAACCTGAGTCTGTATTGGATTGAAATGTGAAAATTTGTAAAGCGATTCATACAACCTATTCCCAAGAGAAGTCACAGGAAGAGGTTTCAAGTCTAGAAGCTCCGTGTGAGACGTACGTGCCTTAAGGAAGAAGACTGTTAGGAACGACCAACTTAAAGGAAGAAATGATCTACTGACCGCTTAGAAAATAGAAGCAATATACCTCTGGTAGTGCAAGATTGTGGAAAGAGATTGTGTAGAAAGACTCTGCATGCAACCAGGAATCAGATATAGCATGAACATAGTATTGCGGCGGATGTGGTTCAAAAATAGGCACAGTAAAAGAAAGCTTCTGCGGTTCCCCTCTAGCCATCCGCTTCGTTAGTGTAAAAAGATCCGAGTGGTAGATATAATCATTCTCTGTGTCCTGTCAAAGACAATTGCATAAGACAAGTGTTATAGTGAAATGTATTAACACTGCCAAAAGAGTTAAAAATATTCAAGATATTATGTCGTTAGTTAACAGGCAAGCTTGTTTACAATACTATCCAACACGACTATTTTTTCTCCAAGTGGTTAGTAGCGCTATATGATGAGATACTAGATTATAGATGACAGCTCGTTTTTCTGTCACTGCAACACATATGTCTTGATGGGAGTTCTATGGTACAACCTCAATGAGAATCCACCAACGAAGAGCAGCACCATGAAAGCGATCCTTCCATATAAAATCTGGAGTTATAAGCAAATCCACCTAAAATTGTGACAAAATGGATGACGTTAGATAGATTGCCATCTGAAGAGCGATCAATTATTGAAAAGGCCTTCCATAAGCTACCTTCAACACAGTGCGGGTGATAGGACTAACAGTAGCTGTCAGTTGAATAGACGGAAAATATGCTAGATGTTGCTTGACCAACTAAGAAAATAGCCCAAAAATGTTAGTGTGTTTCTCCATATATATAGATGCATTAGCTAATCGAACTTATGATATGTATATATATACCCTTCCCCCAGGATTGTAACGAATTAGTGCTCCAATGTCTTTTTCCTCCATCTCATACAAGCGGTCTAAGTCGGCCCCTCGCTCTTCAAGTTTTCTCAATGTCTGTTTGATTGAGATGAATTAGACAAAAAATAGTTCATATTACAAGTCAATATGTAATTATCAGAAGCTTACATCAAAAGGTATATCCCTATCGAATTGCCGAAGAGGATGTTGATGAGGCCACAGTTGACGATCAACTGCCTTGCAGTATTCCAACATAAATAAAGTCATCTCACACCAGCCTTTTCGCAAACATGTCTCAAATAGGGCACGCATTATACGTGCTAAACTAGCACTAATATATGAAGCATCAGAGACCAGAGAAAATGCATCAATTGACCCACGAGATATGTACAACTGCAGGTCAAAAAATCAGTTTATCAGAACTCTATATCAACCTTATGTTTCATATTCTAGGTAGTGCAGTGATTGTGAAAGTCAGTGACCTGAATGAGAATCGAAATTTTCCCATGTTTGTTTGAAGGGCCTCCCTTAACTTCTAAGGGACAGCAAGAGCGTGCAAGAGTCTCAAGTTCGTGCTGCTCTTCCTCTCTTACCACAATATTTTCAAATTCAGAAGAATGGGCAACCATATCAATTATCTACACCAGATAATTTGAAATCAGTGAACAATGGAAAATACTTTAGCAAGGTACCAAGCAAAAAGGTGGTGGAACCATTTAAACTTTAAAACAAACAATAAAGAGAAATTTAATAACAGAAAGATTATATCAAACCTCGCTTTCATTCATGTGCCGCTTCAACATTTCGTTGTATGTTTCAACACTAGAGTACTGAATATAGAAGTGACTTGCAACCCGTCCAAGCTCAGTACAGTAAAAGTTTCCACTTTTCTCATCAAACCTCATCATTTTAGCTTTGTCCAGTGAACGTGCAGCCTCAGCCACAAGGGCCCGTTGCTTCAACGTTAAAGAAGGATCGGCAATTATCTGTGACGAGTAGCACGACCAGAATGGTTTTAAGCACATATTTATATTTTAGCAAAAACACACTATGAACACAAACAAAATGCAGGATTAAGATCTCAATGTGAACTTCTAGAGCTTACAAAACCAGCACAAAATTTTGGAACACCGGTGAACAAATATCTCTTTGTTAAAGTGGAGGGAAGAACAAAGATATTCATCAGACGGAATGCAGAAAGCTATCCAGACCAGACTACCGATGTAAGCAAGTGTTCCCAAGAAATATAGGAAAACATAAAGTTAAATATTAAACATCAAAATGCAAAAAAAAAAACGTACCTCGTCCCATCCAATGCCATATGCCAAAGGATTTAACTTCATCCGAATTGACAAATATGTATATCCAAGCCACGCACAAGCTTCCTTAACATTAGTCACAGTTCCCAATACGACTTCTGCGTTTAAATTGTCTTTCAAGGAACTTATGAACTGCAAATAAGAATTACATAGGAACTTCGTTGTATGGCCAACATATCAAACAACAAATGGAACTTTCAGGGAGTTTATGTATTAGGATGATAAACCAAAGTCCTTTTAGGTTTGTGCCCAATACCTGACTTTCTATGGGAAGCTGACTCGTCAGCAGCCGAAGATAGTAAGCCAGCTTGTCATGAGATGTGATAATAATTCCCTCACCACTCTTGTCAAACTGCGGTCTCCCAGCTCTTCCAAAGATCTAATACATATAATAGTTTGATAAATTAATAAATATTGCATTGTCATACCATTTCTGAAGAAGATTTTTTTCTTTACCTGCATGACATCAAGCATTCCCAAGTCTTTCCACCCACCAGCCTTGGCATCATACAGTTGTGTTCCCTGGAAATCAAAAACATATTGAACTATAAGGAAAATTATATAAACTCGTAGAACCACTTGTTGATCTCCAACAATAAGAGAAACTTCTCTTGGCATAGATTAAGATTGAAGTTTGGCAATACAAAAACCATACATTTTCAAAGCAGCCAAAATATAAATAAATCAATTTGTCTACACTCTACACATAGGCATACCTTAATTAAGACTGTGTGTGCAGGCAGATTAACACCCCAAGCAAGAGTTGCAGTGCAAACAAGCACCTGAATGACCAAAACAAGTTGGAAGAATAAGTATCTACATAATAAAGAGAAAGCAGACAAAATATCTTGTACCTTCAAGAGTCCATCGGAAAACAGCCTCTCCGTAAGTGTTCTATCAGATCGTAACATCCCAGCATGATGAATACCGAAACCAGCTTCAAAAAATTTGACAAGATCCTTATTTCTGGACTTGATGACTTCTTTCTGAGATACAGTTAGAACAAATCTGAGAAATTAGTAGCAACAATGAATTTTAAAAAGATGATGTATAGTTCACTTATTTACCTTTCTTATGTGAAATTGAGGATGAGTCTCATTCGTGAACAAATCCAGAGTTTCATTTTCCCGAGCAAGATCAATCTACACGAAAATACTGAAGTTAAGTAAGTCTAAATCTGGATTTTGAAATCCGTTGAGAAATCATATTTGCAGCGAAATCATCCACACGTATTTTCAGGTGTACTCGATATTTTAAGATATCAGGTAACACAGAAATGCATGAATTTTGGAAGAGAACGGGTATAGAGAAGCAGTAAAATATGTAGAATATCATGTACCAATTTCTCAGCTGTTTTTGAAGTGTCTTTCCGGGAATGAACAAAAATCATTGCTTGATGACCTTGTCTAACTGAATCAGCAACCTAACATGAAAGCATTACCGTGTAGATAAGTGACTGTCCATATTAACATAGAAACGGAAGACGCTTTAATCAAGAAAGAGACCTTTTTGTAGCATATCTCATTTAACAATGCATTTTTGGCAGCAAAGTTATGCTCGGTGATGCCTATATACTGCTGAGCTAAGGGAACTGGGCGATAGCTCGAATCAAAATAGAAAAGGCCAGTGTCTGCGTTCACTCGTAGAAACTGAGCAACCTGAAATCCACCCCGCAAAAAGGTTTAAATATAAAATATAAATTGAGCGACTCTAATTTCCTGCGACCAACGAGAAAATAGGGAGTAACACAGTGTAGTGCATAACAACATCGTGACCGATAGATATTGGAACAGACCTGTAGGTAGCTAGGTAAAGTGGCTGACAGGCCTACAATTCTTATCATTGTCTGCGTTGACTCAACCTGGTACAGAACAAAAATTAAACAGATTTTACCGTGATGCCCAAATAGAGGAGTACAACTTCAAGAATTGCTTTAACAAAACCATTATTCACGGCAAGATTATTTATAGAATTTAACTCAACAACGGAAAAGTTATGATCAAAATAAGACGTTACCTGACGGAGGGTCCGAGCAACTAATGCCTCTATCACTGCACCTCTATCATCATTCAGAAGATGCACTTCGTCAATAATCAAGAGTTTTACTAGCATTGACAATGACATGTCGCTGCTTTTGCGAGTAATGACATCCCATTTTTCTGGTGTTGTCACGATCATCTAATTCACAATCAATATTAACAGGTACATATCAGTTCCTGCATGTCTCCGCAGGAAACTTAAGTATATCTCATAAGCTTAAGTAAAACCTGAGTTTCTTCAAGTTCGCTCTTGGTGAGTTGCATATCCCCTGTAAGCTCCTTCACAACCATATTTAATGGAGCGAGACGACGATTAAAAGCTGATGTGACCTCTGCCGCTAACGCCTATGAAGAACAAAAAAAAAGTAAATAAAACTTTTGACGACAAAACTCATCCGTTAGATTATGTTAACATGATTCTACCTTCATAGGAGCTACATAAACAATCTTAAACTCGTTTTTGTGCAAGAAGCCGTCCCTGAAGTGCTGTTTAATCTGCAAGTCAATTTCATACATATTTGAGTAAAGCATGAAACATTTTAGCGTGAATGCGTGATTAAAATATATCGACTTCTTTTACAGAACAACATACACACATTTAAAAGAAAAAAAAATATTCACTCTCTTCGTAAATAAAATCTCAAAGTGTTTTCAGCATGTCTGTGATAGTATCAGGTTCGGACAAACAAAATTAACCAAGTAAATAGTACTTACCTCATGTAAGACAGAGATCATAGCAATATTTGTTTTTCCAGCTCCTGTTGGAGCACAGACCTGCAACGTACATAATATACTTATGCTTGAGAAGGTAACTCGCATTGTCGCTCGATATGGACAACTTTTTTACATATGACTCACCAATATATTCTCATTGGTGTTGTAAACTGTCTGAAATATTCGACTCTGAATACGGTTTAAAGTTTTGTACCCATGAAAAGCAGCTTGAGCGAAGTCATCCAATTCCTTTATCTCGATCTGGCAACATGCAAGAATTTAGAGTACGAGTGCACGCAAATTCACAGAAAATGCTACAATAGGATCTAAATTAGATAATTTATTAATATGTTTACGCAGATTCACAGAAAATGCTACAATAGGATCTAAATTAGAAAATTTATTAATATGTTTGAAGAACACTTGAGTTAACTTTCTGGCATGCAAGAATTGTCATCTATCTTCTAGATATGGATGAGACGTACCAGCTTCTCGCCTGGTTTCAATTGTGCGGTAGGGGTTGGCGGGATAAAGACTTCCTCATATCCTTTTAAGTGCTTCCTTACAGTACCTTGTGGGAGAGCAAAGGAAAGAGAATTGGTTTCTCCAGACCCGATCAGGTCGTCAAACCCACTATTCTTTTCACTTGCTTCTAGTAAATGAGAAAAATTGGCCTCCGATATTTCACTCTCTAAACCAAGCTCGGCACTGCGTTTGTTTTTCTTTTCCTCCTTACGCCGAAGTTTTTCAATTTGCTTTGAGGATTCTGTTTGAACAGTAACCTGAAAGGTGGCAGCGGGTTACTGTGGCTAGAGAAAAAAAATTGACACAGCATTATATGGAAGGCCTCACTCAATGGCACTACCTGTGTGCCATATGTAGGCATCCGGGTTTGGGTGTTTGAAGCTGTTTTGTCAGACTTGAGAATCATCTGACCATGATGGATAGCATCAACAATCTCCTTCCGATGCTGAAAACGGAATCAACAAGTCAGCCATCATTCTGATTTCTAAGAAACTAGAAAGCAGAAAACAACTTCACTATATACCTAAGTAACAACCTTTTTACTATACCTACGCACAAACCCATACATATTCACGGAATGACTTTAATTCAAGCGAGAACATTCAGCAATGATATTAGAATCTGATTCAGTTAAACACCATAAAAGCCGGCTTGCAAGAACATAGATTAAGCTAGTACGTAACTTTAACTAATAGCTAAAAGATAAAGATTACAACTCAAATGTAACAGCAACCCTTGAGAAATGCATTTTATACACTAGAATCTAAAACTAATCAGGCAAAAAGTGTCCAATCACAAGTTCAGATAAAAGAGCAATATACACGCCAGGCTTACCATAATAAGGTCTTGAACAGTCTCAAATGCGCCATCCCCAACAAGATCCAACAAATCTCCAGCTATCTGCAGGAAAAAAAAAGTTAAAATCCTGTTTACTTCCACTTGCAAGTATATGCTGCAGGACTGGGTATGGTAACTCCAAAAATCTTTCACCACAACAAATATACCTCTTCACCAGGCTTATCCGAATCCAGAAACCTACATATAGCCATAGCTAGTTCATCACGGGAAAGTTGTGAATTGCTATCTCTAACCAACTGTCCGCATGCATCTCTAAGCCAACTTAAATCAAATTTTCCTGCATTTTGGTTCTTTGTCATGTCACTGACATCACTCCACCCTTCAGAAAACGATGCATGAGCTTCACTTCTTTCTTCATCCTCAAATCCTCCCTCGCCAAGAGATTCTTCCACCAGAAAACGACTTGGTAGATTAAAAACAAGGTCGGCACCAAACTCAGCTCCATCATCAACCTCATCCGCATATACTTCAGACTCATGAGCAGGCTGTATCGAGTAGAGGGCCAGAGCAAAGGAGGCCACGTTCTTTAAATTAGCATCTGAGACACCATGCCCAACAACATTTTCCAACTCCAACCTGTTAAACAAAAAAAAAATAAACATTTTGCAATCTCCACATATGTTGCCTCTGCTTCAGGAGCACTTACTTCTTCTCAGTAACGCTCTTAACACTAAAACCACTCTCTTCCTCCTCATCCACTGGCTTGCCAAACAGACGATACGCTGTAAAAGCAACCTCACGGAACTCCTCTGATGGAACTTCCCGATCTATCAACTCCACTACAGCTCCAATAAACTGCTTGTATGCTTGCCTCACTTCTGGAGAAGCTGTTACACACCAATTCCAATCAACATACACCTCATATTCCATTTTAGATCATATAAAAGTATCTTAAATCACCTCCTTCCCATTGATGAACTATCCTCCTAGCAAGATCAGATTCATCAAGGCGGCGACTCCCAGAGCTGAAATTTGACAACGAAACATCGTCATCACATGAGTGAAACCTAATCGATCCTACTGAAACCCTAATAAACGATTGAATTCCAAAATCGAAGCGAAATCTCAGGAACTCGGGGAGGGAGAAAGCTGACCTGCGAGGCTTGTTGAGAGTTTGGAGTATAGTTTTGCGGCGGAGGTAGGCTTGATCGATGTCGAGTGGGTCTCTTAGAGAGCTTGTCAAGCGAGGAAGCTGAGCTAACATGATTAAAACGCTGTAATCTGCGTCGTTTAGGCTTCTTCTGTGGGAATCTTATTCACCACCTCTCTGGTTTAACTCTCCTGGGAAGAAGGAAGGCGATCGCTCTCCCTTAAACGGCGTCGCTTCAATACTTGACGAACAGTTGTTGCTAGGACTTGTATACCGACCCGCTAAAATACGGGTCCACTGAAACGACGGCGTTTGTCGTTGTTTTTTTCCAACATTTTAATATATTAGACATAAAGCCCATCATGCTAGTTACAAAGGTTGCTGCTAACAGGCCCAAAATTAGTCCAACGCGAAAAGATTTTCTTTTTTTATAGATATTTTATAATTTAACATGTGATGGACCAATAATAAATTATTCCTTTTTTAGTTGGTATAGGGATTTAGGTTGGTGAGAATAGCCCGTTAGAGTTTGAATTCTGAACCATTTATTGCAAATAGTTAATTAATTAATAATGTCAATTTAAATATTTACATGGACTGTAATATAGTCACAGTTTTTGAGTTTGAATTTTTAAATCTACTCTATTAAATTAGAGTCCTAAATTTTATCTACCATTAAAGTTGTCATTTAAATTTTGGACTGTTTCAAGTTTGTTAGTATATTATCTAATTTGTTAGTCCTAAATATATTATTTGACGCTACTATCTACATTAATAACCGACAACTTAAATTAAACCACTTATCTACTGCTCTATCTAACTAAACCAAACGTATTACAGTGTCCTATTCAAAATAAAGTAGATCAATTGTTACAATTATATTATCACAGCAATATCTCTTATTTAGACCTTTTTTACTATAGATAAAACTTTGCTCTAAATTGATTTGTATTTTTCTCTTATCAACATCATATCATTCGTTTAGAAGAACATGTATCTGTTTGGTTCATCTTTGCTTATATAATTTACTCTATTAAAATAGAGTTATAAATTTATCTACTATTGAAATTGTCATTTAAATTTTGGACTCTTTCAAATTTGTTAGTAAGCTATTTAATTAATTTTTAATGTATTATTGATTATTTATATAAATCTTCATACTAGATAAATATATTAAATAATAAATCAACTTTAACAATAAATTTAGATTTTAACTTTAGTTATAACAAAATCTGTTAAAAATCTAACCAAATCCTACCAACATTTTAAATATTTTTGATCAAATAATGCATTAATTAATTTCGTAAATTAGTAATACAGTATTATTATAATTTTGTTAATTAAAATTTTGATCATAAAACAAATAAATAAAAGTTATGTTATTTTATAATTTATCATTATAGTCTATATTATAGTAAAATAAAGATGATTTATAAACTAAATATGAAAAATATATTAATTGGTAGATAATGTTTTTAAACAATTTCATTTAAATAAATTACATTCATCAAAACGGGTTAAAATTCGTAAGTTATGTAATATTTATACAAAATTAAGTTATTAACATATGTTACACTTTATATCTACAACTATGTATTATTATTTTATAAAATACAAAATCATAGATGATAAAATATAATTTTTGAAATGTAACAGAAAAAATATGTTGTAAAATAAAAGTAATATATTTTTTTGAAATCTTAATTTAATAATAAAAATCAAAAATTTATATCATAACATCCAAAATATCATATATTGATAAATTTATTAATATAATATGATAGATACTACTATGTATACAATTTACTAAAATAATAACAATGTATTTACTTACAAAATTTCACAAGATGCTAATGTGGTAGATGATACTATATTAATGTTTAAACAGAACATGGAATAATATATCATAAGCAAATATCCATCTACTATATAACTAAATAAATTGTAAAATGTATTGTATGCAAATTGTAAGACTTAAAAAACTATATTCAATAAGGTTATATATGTGATTATTTCAGACTATAGTTTATGTATCAAACTCAAAAATATTATAATAAGTAATAACAATCAATAAAAATATGAAATGTATAAAACAAATCACTATATGAAAAAGAAAAACAAATCACTATATATAAATAATCACGAACAAGAGCATCTCCATTAGTGAGACTAGACTCGAATTCCAAGAAAAAAAAATTTATTATTATTTTTTTTTCTTTTTGATTTTTTTTTTCTTTAAAAAAAAAATAGAGCGGAACTAATCGCGGACTACCATGTGGCGGCAGGCCCGCGAAACAGTTAAAAGACAGGTTCACTCAGAAGAACTTTTAAGAGACAGGTTCACTTAGAATGTCGGTCCCACAATTTTTTTAATATTTTTTTTGGAACAGTTAAGAGTTAGGGGTTTAAAAGCTTAAATAATAAAATTATAGAGTTATATGATCTATAACACTAAATGGAAATCATCTATTTAAAACTTCAACGACAATATCAAAATTATATATTTATAAAATGAAAAATATCCGCACGAATGTGCGGGTCAAAACTCTAGTTAGAATTTGTTTTTTGGACATTCGTGTGGAACACCACAGCCTGCAACACAAATTTGGCTTTTTCAATAAACAATAAACATGGACTGTCTTTTATTTATTTATATCTACCAAAAATTAATAATAGAATGTCTCTTTAATTTAAATCTCAAACCATACGTACCAAAAAAAAGTCTACACGAGCTAAGTTCTTTAATGATGCAAAAAAGCACTCAAAAGGGTTTTGAGAAGAGACAAAGGAGGGTACACACCACACCACTCTCTCTCTTGTGTTCTCTCCACTTTCTCTTCTTCTTGCTCTCTAGAGATCTCTCTATCTCTATCTCCACACTGTGACATTTTCTCTGAACGCATCTATGGCTGCTCTGGTTCTCTCACTTCTCCTTCTAGTTCTAGCCATGGCTGACCATTCTAGTAAGAACTTTCTACTCTTCCTTCTAAGATTCTTACCATTAGTCTTGTCTCTTTCTCTTCACTGTCCTAGTCTCAAGCCTTTTGGCTCTGGTCTGAAAAAGGGTTCTTGTAACAGTCAAGAGTTTTACTGTTCTTCAGTGTTTTTTACTAGATTAAAAATCAACATTTTTATATTTATTGTTATAAGTATTTCATATTTATTTCTCTTGGCATCTAGGTTTTTCCTTGGTTGGTTTTTCCTCTGGATAATGAAAAAAAAAATCAAGATTTGTCCTCTGTTCTTGATGGAGTCTAATGGTATCTTGAATCAGTGACTAAGTGTTGCTTCTCTGTCTTTTTTTGGGTCTATGTAGGTGCCTCATGGTGTGTGTGCAAAGGCCTGAGTGATAATGTGTTACAGAAGACCATAGACTATGCTTGTGGAAATGGAGCAGACTGTAACCCCATTCACCCAAAAGCACCTTGCTTTAACCCTGACAATGTTAGGTCTCACTGCAACTATGCAGTCAACAGCTTCTTCCAAAAGAAGCGTCAAGCTTCAGGCACTTGTGATTTCAGTGGCACTGCCACTCCTACTAACTCCGATCCAAGTTAGTACTCTCAACCATACCATCATCATTTGATTTCATTCATCTTCTCGTTATACAATGCTACATTTGATTGATTGATGGTTACAGAAAGTTGAAAGCTTTATGTTTTTTGTTACAATGTGACAAAGACTAATTCCTAGTTACAATTTTGTGGATACTTATCAGTTTATTAACATATTATTTGTTTGTTGAACCTTTTTTTTTCTTCTACAGGTTATTCAGGATGTACCTTCCCTACTAGTGCCAGGTATGCTTATGATTCAAATGGCTATATCTAGAATTTGAAAGAAACATTTGCATTTCATGGGACCAAAACCAAGAATTTGAGCAGCTTGTTTTCTATTTATATTAGTGGTAAAGAGAAAAAGTTGATTTTGGGTCCCAAGTTTGCAACTTTTTTTATTTTTCTTTCTTTCTTTTGATGTGAAAGGGATAGCATCATTCAAAATCTAGTGTGAACGGTCCGTCACTTTTTTTTCGCGACTCTTTTTACATGACAATGTTCAAAACTGAGCCTAAAAGTACTCAAGTTCTTTAGTTCTTTAATGAAACTTTAGATCATATATGTAATCAATTCAATTGCTTTATTGGTTACAGTTTTGAACGCATGATCAGTGTTCTTGACTGATATGACCCTTCAGTTATTAGAGACTGAGACACATCTTTTTATGACACTATATAACATGAATTTGCTTTGAAGTTTCATGAAGGTCTGGTTGTAAAGTCAGTGTTCTTGACTGATATGACCCTTCAGTTATTAGAGACTGAGACACATCTTTTTATGACACTATATAACATGAATTTGCTTTGAAGTTTCATGAAGGTCTGGTTGTAAAGTCATCAAAGTGGTTGTTTCATGTCTGATATTCTCTTTAATGTTAACTTGGTCCTGTTTGCGATTCTAGTGGCTCTGGAGGCAGCACAACAGTGACACCTGGGACAACCAATCCAAAAGGCAGCTCAAGCACCACCACACTTCCTGGTGGCAACAGTCCTTATTCAGGAACCTCAACCAATGGAGTTTTTGGGAACAATAGCACAGGAGCCAACGGGACAGGAGTTAACCCGGACTACACGACGGAAAGCAGCGCGTTTGGTCTCAAGAACTCAAGCAAACTGCTCACCTTCCTTGTCTTGATCGCTTCGAGTGGATTCTGTTCTTTCTTGATGCTCTAAGGATGTTCATGTTCCCCTGGTTTTGTTGTTGCAACTTATTGTATTAAGGACATTGGTCTAGCTTAGTTGGTAATCTATCTGTCTGTGTGTTCTGAGTCTCTCTCTCTATGTTATGTTCTTGTTGTAAGAAGATTTCAGCTCTTGCTTGTACTCTTACCACGTGATGGTTTCTGGTAGATTTGATCGTAGTTAAAAACTTATATATAAATGTATCTTGTCTCCTGGTTCTTCTTTTCTTTTACTATATTAGGACCAGTAATGCAATTTTTGTTGTCACCAAACATGCTTCTAATCTTTTATTTTTATTTCCAGAGTGAGGCTCTTTTGATATGAAATCTCTCACTCACTCTTATAGAAAACCTTAAACCCTTGTGTGTTTTTAATGTCATTATTTTCTCATGTGGGCGTGAGTTGGAACCCTCTCGCTCTCTCTTAATCTTATTGACACTTGGCACCTTGGTGTAGTGACCACTCTTATTAAACATAAACCTTCTCTCAGGTCCATAAATCTCTTCTCAAGCACTTGATACCATTTCACACTTACGTTTCAATCATCTTGATTCTTGAGAACGTTTTTCGATTAGTCTTTGTTCTTAGTTTTTACATGTAGAAGAAAAATATGAAGGAGCCTTGTAAGATATGCAGAAAAAATGAGGATGATGATTGATGATGATGTAAGGAAGTGTTATAACCCTCCCATGCGATGGATATGTGAAGTGTGTCGTACCTTACCTGGCGTAGTCGAAGTTAAGCCGAAGATTCTAATGAGACCGGTAAAGCAGGACCTAATCAAGATTATGTTTCATCAAGAAGTAGTCTTCTTTGATTATATATGTGTCTCTTTGCTACTACAGTGTGAAGCAATGGTAAAGTGTCCTAATTTAAAGTTGTTTTGTTTAAAAGAAAGACTAGATTCTAACCCGTCCTTCAGAGGGCGGGCATCTTTTTGTTTTTAAATTAACTTTTTAGCAATTTAATTTTTATATTTGTATTTTTAAATCATATCTTGTTTTTTGTTGTAATCATATTTGTGTATTCTATTCTTAAAAAAATATTAGTAAGAAGTTTTGATAACTGTATTGAATTTGTGATGTTGCATAACTATACACTTATATCCAATTTTTGTTTAAATTGGATCCGGATCTGCAGTTAAACTAATAAACCCAACAATCCGGTTTGTAATTTGTTTGTGTTTTAGAAAAAAAGTTATTATTTAATAATCCGGTATAACTCAAAACCGGTTGCACCAATACGTATTTTTTAATTATTAACGCATATGATTTTTAGTTGTATTATTAGAATCTCTTTGTATTCTAATTTGGAAGTTAGACTTTTTATTTTTTATAAAATAAGATTATAATATCTTGTAGATCATGAATCTATTAATAAAGTTAACTGTTGTGATTTGGCATTAGTTTATTCTGTTATCAATTATCTATTATAATATTATGTTTTATATTTAGATTATTTTATATTTAAAATTTAATTTTCTTATCCACATTAGACATTAATAATACTTAAAGATTTTCAGTTTATAATATAACTCGTAAACTGAAGATTTATACTGGTTTTTAGGATATAACTTGTAAACACATAAGATGCTGCTAAATTTTGAAAGCGTGAGATTATTTTCAAAACATTTCAAAATTTAATTAAAATATGTATTCTTATACATTTAGATTTATAAATGAAACATTATATTGAGTATTTTAAAATCCGACCTGACCCGCAGTTAAATTGACAAATTGTGTGGTCTCGTATGTAGTTCGGTTTAGTTTTCAAAAAAAAATATTATTTAAAAATCCTATAAAACCCGTAAAAACAACTAAAACCCGGAATCTGGCTACCGGTTGAATTGATAGATGATCCAATATGAAATTCGGTTTGACTTAAATTATTATAATCAAATTAAATTTACATCTTGTTATAAGGGTAATAGATCAATATTCAAAAGGATGCATACTAAAAAAGAAATATATTTGAGCATCAATAATTTGTATATGTTTATTACAATTTAATGGTTTATGTTTGTAAATATAATTTTTTTTTATTTAGTTAGTTTACTTTTGTTATTCAAATGTTATTAGATTTTTTGATGTTTTGTTTATGACTTATTTTAAATTTTAATTTAATTTCATTATTTGCATTAGAAATGTAAATATTTAGTATTTTTAATCTTTATATATATATATATATATATATACATATAATCTAATCTGTTAAAACTGAAGTACAATTAGAAATAACCCTAATTTCATCTCATTATTTACGGCTGAATGCCACTGGTTTTTAAAATATGCACAATCAATAATATTGACAAACGTTTCACGCCATATTCCAACCCAAATCGAGAAGCCTATTTTACTGGCCCAAATGTCGTTAATTAGTATATCTAAAACTGAAATCATACGCATAATTTAAAACGAATCTGGAAAAAGATATTGTTTAATCCATCGACAAAAAGTTCAATAGCCTTTCAACGAAAACCAATACATAACTATAATATTATTGTATAACATTACTAAAACATCTTTAGTCCCACTCTAATTTTGCACTTTAAAATATTGTTTAATATAAAAATATTTCAGAGATACACTATTTTTCACTCTATAATAAGCAAAAAATGGGTCTACTCTATATATATGAGTAAGTTGTTATTTTTTGTGTCATTATTTTATCTAATCTATTAATTTAGGGTTCTTTTTTATCTACTATTAACAAGTCATAGTAGGACCACTTAAAGAATTAGTCAATATGACATATTTGATTATTTGTATTAACAATAAACCAACTATAAATATATTAACAATAAACCAACTATAAATTTGATTTTTTAATTATAATAAAATCTGTTGAGAAAGAATCTAACAAAATCTTAGTTTAAAATTTAAATATTTTTTTATAAATAACACATTAATATATTTCGAAATTAGTAAATAAATATTATTATAAGTAAATTTAACTAAAACTTATTATAAAAAAGAAAATAAAAAATTCTTTATACTAACTTTTTTATAGATTCTATGATATATTCCGTATTATATAAAAATAGAAGTGCTATATGAATTAAATATTAAAAATATATTAAATAGGTAAATTAACAAAAAAAAATTATTTTTATTTTTTTAACTTAAATAAATTATTGATCATCATTATAATGGATTAAACTTTGAAAACTATATAATACTTTTATATTAAAATAAATGTATTAACATAAGTTAAAATTGTATATTTACAGCCATATATTATCTTTTTATTTATTTTGAAACTATTAGCAATATATTGCTTAAAAATGTTTATATACAAAAATATAATAGTATATAATACCTTTAGTTCATATACTATTTAAAAATATGTTATTAGTAAAATATGAAATTTCAGTAATTCATTTAAATATTAGTGACAAAAATCAAATTTTAATTATAAATTTTATATTATTTTAATTGTAACAAAATTTGTTGATAAAAGAATTAAAAATATCACCAAAATTCAAATTTTTATAAATAATACAGTAATGTAGTACCAAAACAAATTCAAAATTCATGTATTATTCAAAACTCAAATAGTTGTGTAATTTTCCAAAGTTGTCTCGAAAAATATATTTTTTTGAAAATAAATATTCAAACTCAAAATGATAATATTTCAAATTTTACAAAAGACAAAATCATGAATAATAAAGATTAACTTTTTGAAATGTACCTGAAAAAACTATATATATGTTGTAAAAAATTTAAAGTAACCTAATGTTTTGACGTCTTAATTTAAAAAAAAAATAGAACTTAATATCATACATCCAAAACAAATATCCTATATAATAAATTTAATAAAATAGTATGATAGATACTACTATTTATAAAGTTTACTAAAACAATAGGATTATATTATTTATTAAATAAATAAATCCGTAAAATACTAAAATGAGATATGTTAAAGTATATTTTCTTAAACACAACATGTAAATATAATTATTTTAGTCATATTTATTTTCTATAATATAAATAAATAAAATTTAAAATGTATTATATGCAAATTTTTAAATTAAAGAAAACAACATCATTTGAATGGGGTTCTCTATTTGAGTATTTCATATTTTTATTTATTTTACCTAACTCGAAAATATATTATAAGTAATAAAATCAATAACAAAGTAATTTTTTTTAAAAAACCATTATATATTAATAATACTGAATAGAAATATAAACAATAATATGATATGTAATACAATATATAACACTAAAATATATATTAAACATTTTAATAATATAAAATATATTTAAAAAATATAATATATCCGC
>NW_026616362.1:0-26214 GCF_000801105.2 Raphanus sativus | reverse complement strand
CTAGACTCCTCCTCTGGTCGTAGCACGGATGAAGATCGATCAGAAAGATCCATCAGGACAGGACGAGCAGCTTCTCAAACCAGGTCATGTTGACATGAAGAAAATAAAGATACAATGCTATGAAGAAGAAGTGCAAGGCAAGACACGCATGAGAGAGTCAAGAGAATGGTCTTAGAGTAACTTGTGAAGTCTAAGCCTAGCGTGGCTTGCAAGACAAGGATAAGACCTTGACACATTGATTTGAATATACTAGAAGAGTGAAGAGTGTCGACACAAAGAGAAGAGAGATGTTGGAGAAGAGTCACGGGTTGGTTAAGGTAGATCAGAGCAGAGTGGACCGTTGGGAGCTGTCGCTTTCTCTCCAGCTGAACGAGCCTGATCGATCTGAACACCCTCCCATTTGTTTATTCTTTATTGTACTTCCTCTCAATTGTTTATTGTATCTCTCATTGCAACTTGCAAGCCTGTAGTGTCTTTAAATAGCATGTAACCTATGATGAATGGATGCAAGGAATTTACTTCCTCTTTTCTATCTTTCTCATTCTCGCAAACCATCTCTCTCTCTAAGTCTCACAATGTCTCTCATCTAGATCACTAAATCCTTTATTCTCTCATGGTATCAGAGCACTAAAAGCTCTTGGAACCAATTTTCTTTACTTATCATTCCGCAAACTCTGAATTTTTCTTTTCTATTTTTGGCAAAGTTCTTGGTGTTCTTCACTTGTTCTTCATTTCCAGCTTGAAAATTTGCCAAAAATGGAAACCCACTCAAAAATGGTGTCTATTCCAGTGACTCTAAAAGGTCCTAACTACCTACTATGGTCGAGACTTGCCAAGACAGCACTAGGAGGCAGAGGTCTTTGGGAGTGCGTGGAGGGCAAGGCCACAAACAAGACTGTCCTAGGAGAGGATGGTAAAGAAGAGGCTAGTACAGCTGAAGGTGATAGAAAGAAAGGTCAGGAGGACCTCATGGTGCTTTCCATCATCCAAAACAGCCTAGATGCGCCCATCTTGGAGGCTTACTCCTATTGTGAAACCTCCAAAGAGCTTTGGGAAACACTGAAGAAGGTTTATGGTAACATCTCTAACATCAGCAGGGTGTTTGAAGTCAAGAGGGCTATCAACACTCTCACCCAAGAGGACACTGACTTCTCTGCTCACTTTGGGAAGTTTAGGTCCTTATGGGCTGAAATGGAGATGCTCAGGCCATCCAGTGTTGATCCTGAAGTGATTAATGAGAGAAAAGAACAAGATAAGGTGTTTGCCTTACTCTTTACTCTCAACCCTGTGTATGGTGATCTGATTAAGCACATCTTGAGGAGTGACAAGCTCCCATCTCTAGAGGAGTTGTGTGCTCAGATACAAAAGGAGCAAGGATCAGTGGGGCTCTTTGGAGGAAAGGGAGAGCTCATCCTTGCAAACAAAGCTGATGTTGTAGAGGCTCCGGTTGAAGGCGCAGCAAACAAAGGGCACTACAAACCTGGAGACAAGAAAGTGTGGGAATGTGACCACTGCAAGAAGAAAGGTCATGGGAGAGACAAGTGCTGGATTCTCCACCCACACCTCAAGCCTCAGAAGTTCCGAACTGATGCAAGAGCCAACTTCTCTGGTGATGCAGGAGAGACCTCTACCCCTATGCGCGCCAAGGCTACTAGTGATGGAGCACAAAATGAGAATGTCAAGAAGTCTGACATTGAAGCTCTCATCAAAGCCTTAAGGGAGTCTGGTAAAACACTTGGTTATTCTCTAAATGCATCATATAGATTGTCTAGTGCTCCTCATGCTCTTGCAACAAATATGAATGCATCTAGTAGTATCAAACCTTTGATAATAGACTCAGGCGCCTCTCATCATATGATTAGTAATGCTGAGTTAATTGAGAACATTAAACCTGTTTTAGGACATGTTAAAATTGCTAATGGTGATAGGATTCCTATTCAGGGTGAAGGAATCATTAAATTGTTTGATAGAGATACCAAAGCATTTTACATGCCATCTTTTGCATCAAATTTACTCTCAGTCAAAAGAGTTGCTACTGATTTAAATTGCAATGTAATATTCAGTCCTAATGAGGTTATGTTTCAGGATATTGAGACTCTTAAGTTGATTGGCAAAGGTGTTACAAAGGAGGACTTGTACCTACTTGAAGACATCAAGACCAGTTCAAATTTATCTGCTTTTAGTTCAATTCCTGTCTTAGCTAATGATGTATTGTGGCATGCTAGATTAGGTCATCCCCATTCTCGTGCCTTGAACATTTTATTACCTAATGTACTGTTTAAAAATGATGGCTGTGAAGCTTGTATCCTTGGTAAACATTGCAAAACTGTCTTTCCAAAATCATCTACCATTTATGAAAATTGCTTTGATCTCATACATTCTGATGTCTGGACTGCACCATGCATATCTAGAGAGAATCATAAGTACTTTGTCACTTTTATTGATCAAAAATCCAAGTATACTTGGCTGACTATGATTCAAACTAAAGATAGGGTGCTTGATGCTTTTGTTAATTTCCAGAACTACATAACTAATCATTTCAATGTTAAGATCAAAGTATTTTAGGTCAGATAATGGAGGAGAATATACAAGCAAAGCATTCAAAAGTCATCTAGCCAAACATGGGATCATTCACCAAACTAGCTGCCCATACACCCCACAGCAAAAATGGAGTTGCTGAGAGGAAGAACAGGCATCTAATGAGGTGGCGAGATCCATGATGTTCTATACCAACATGCCTAAAGATTCTGGAGTGATGCAGTGATGACTGCATGCTATCTCATCAATCGAACCCCTACAAGAGTGCTTGAAGACTCCACACCATATGAGGTATTGAACAAAAGAAAACCATCCATTGATTACTTACGGGTCTTTGGGTGTTTGTGTTTTGTATTAAGGCCAGGTGAGCACAGAAACAAGCTAGAGGCAAGAAGTATCAAGGCAGTGTTCATTGGCTATTCAAATACACAAAAGGGGTACAAGTGCTATGTACCAGAGACTAGGAGAGTCATGGTGTCTAGGGATGTGAAGTTTGTTGAATCAAGAGGCTACTTTGAGGAGAAAGATTGGGAGAATCTCAAAGACTTATCTCAAGAAGCCTCGGATAGAGCAATGAACCTGAAGCACATTATGGAGAGTCTTGGCATCAACATGAGCCACACCTCAAGGGATGTGAGTCAGGGATCATCACCAGTGATTCTTGAGGGTGAACAAGTTATTCATCCTAATCCTGAAGGGGGGAATCAAGAGGGTTCTCACAATGGTCAAGAGGGATCAGATGGAGCAAGAGAAGTTCAAGAGGGAACACACACTGATCAAGCGCAAGAGGTTCAGGATCAGGATGAAAACAATCAAGGTGTGCCATCAGTACAAGAGGAAGAGGCTGTACCTAATGAAGTTGAAAGTGTAGAACAAGTCCAGCCGCTTAGGAGAAGCACAAGGGTCAGGAATCCACCATCAAACTGGAGCAAGACAAGGGTATATTTCAACAGCCAAGCAGTTGCTCATCCAGCTCAAGCAACATGCTCTCTAGCTCAATACCCTAAGGATCATCAAGTGTTCATTACCAACCTTGATGAGGCTTACATACCAAGGTCATATGAGGAGGCTATGGCAATCAAGGAATGGAGAGACTCAGTAGAAGATGAGATGGGGGCTATGGAAAAGAATGGAACCTATTTTGAAAGTGAGCTTCCCAAAGGCAAGAAGGCAGTGACCAGCATGCTTCTGTTCACAATCAAGTATCTAGCTAATGGGAAACCTGAAAGGAAGAAGACCAGGCTAGTAGCAAGAGGCTACACCCAAGTGTATGGTGAGGATTACCTAGAAACTTTTGCTCCAGTAGCAAAGTTACATACCATAAGGGTTGTACTCTCTCTTGCTGTGAATTTGGAATGGGATCTTTGGCAAATGGATGTCAAGAATGCATTCTTACAAGGAGAGCTAGAAGATGAAGTGTACATGCGCCCACCACCTGGAATGGAAAGTATGGTCAAGCCTGGCAATGTTTTGAGACTGAGGAAAGCAATATATGGTCTAAAGCAATCCCCAAGAGCCTGGTATCACAAGCTGAGCTCAACACTGAATGGAAGGGGCTTTAGAAAATCTGAAGCCGACCACACCTTGTTCACTCTGACCAGCAAGCAAGGGATCATTGTTATACTCATCTATGTAGATGATATAATCATCACAGGCAGTAACAAAGAAGGGATCAACTCAACCAAAGCTTTCCTCAAAGCAACATTTGACATCAAGGACTTGGGAGAGCTCAAGTACTTCCTAGGAATTGAGATTTGCAGATCCAAGGAAGGGTTGTTCCTGTCTCAAAGGAAATACACTCTGGATCTGTTAAAAGAAGCTGGTGATCTTGGCGGTAGAGCTGCTAAAACACCACTAGAAGATGGATACAAGGTGATGCGTGAGGGGGAGATTGAAGACAAGGCATATGGAGATGTAAAGCACTACAGAAGAATGGTGGGGAAGCTGATATACCTCACTATCACACGACCTGATGTGTGCTTTGCAGTCAACCAGGTAAGCCAGCATATGCAAGCTCCCAAGATGCATCATTGGAACATGGTGGAAAGGATACTGAGGTATCTAAGAGAGGCGCCAGGGCAAGGAATATGGATGGGGTGCAACAAGAGTACTGAGATAGTGGGATATTGTGATGCTGATTGGGCTGGTGATAGGGTTGATAGGAGATCAACTACTGGTTATTGCACATTTATTGGAGGCAACTTGGTGACTTGGAAGAGCAAGAAGCAGAAGGTGGTTTCATGTTCAAGTGCTGAGGCAGAGTATAGAGCCATGAGAAAGCTCACAAGTGAGCTGATTTGGATCAAGGGACTGCTTAAGGACTTGGGAGTTGAGCTTAAGGACTTGGGAGTTGAGACTACCTCACCAATCACTATGCATTGTGATAACCAGGCGGCTATACACATTGCCAGCAACTCAGTCTTCCATGAAAGAACCAAACACATTGAAGTAGACTGCCACAAGGTTAGACAAGCAGTAGAGCAGAAAGTGATTCTGCCATGCTACACAAGAAGTGAGGAGCAACTAGCTGATATATTCACAAAGGCAGCAAGCACTAAGGTCTGTGAGTTCATCCATCCAAGGTTAGGACTCATAGACCTCTCATGTCACTGATCTCTCCTCCATGAAGTGGTCTACTCTTTTTCCTTGACTTGGTTTTTGTCCCATTGGGTTTTACCAAGCTAAGGTTTTAATGAGGGATTGCTTCATGGCTTCCAAGCTTGACTTGTTCCATATGGTCAAGCTTGAGGGGGAGTGTTGACATGAAGAAAATAAAGATACAATGCTATGAAGAAGAAGTGCAAGGCAAGACACGCATGAGAGAGTCAAGAGAATGGTCTTAGAGTAACTTGTGAAGTCTAAGCCTAGCGTGGCTTGCAAGACAAGGATAAGACCTTGACACATTGATTTGAATATACTAGAAGAGTGAAGAGTGTCGACACAAAGAGAAGAGAGATGTTGGAGAAGAGTCACGGGTTGGTTAAGGTAGATCAGAGCAGAGTGGACCGTTGGGAGCTGTCGCTTTCTCTCCAGCTGAACGAGCCTGATCGATCTGAACACCCTCCCATTTGTTTATTCTTTATTGTACTTCCTCTCAATTGTTTATTGTATCTCTCATTGCAACTTGCAAGCCTGTAGTGTCTTTAAATAGCATGTAACCTATGATGAATGGATGCAAGGAATTTACTTCCTCTTTTCTATCTTTCTCATTCTCGCAAACCATCTCTCTCTCTAAGTCTCACAATGTCTCTCATCTAGATCACTAAATCCTTTATTCTCTCAGGTCAGACCGTGCAATGTCTCAAAATAGACATACCACCCGTCGAGCACCAAGAGACAGACCTGATGACCGTCTTGGAAACCTTAAGCTCCGGATACCTGTCTTTGGAGGCACTAGCAACCCTGATGACTATCTTGATTGGGAGAAGAAGATTGAATTGGTGTTTGACTGCCAAGATTATTCGGAGAAGAAGAAGGTAAGGCTTGCTGTAACTGAGTTCAATGGTTATGCCTTGCATTGGTGGGATCAGATTGTTACTACAAGAAGGAGGACTGGAGAAGCACAAGTTGCATCCTGGTATGAACTCAAGACTCTTATGAAGAAACGTTTTGTGCCAAGTTATTATGGGAAAGAGGTGCATCAAAAACTCAGGAGACTTACCCAAGGCACGAGGGGAGTAGAAGAATACTATCAAGAGATGGAAACTCTTATGCTTAAGGGTGGAGTAGCTGAATCAGCTGAGGCTACTATGGCACGTTTCCAGGCTGGGTTGAGCAGAGACATTCAGGATCGCATAGAGTTGTATGAGTATGAGGATATCTTTGAGTTGTTACACAAGTCCATCCTTATAGAACAACAGCTAAAGAGGAAGAACCCAACCAAGGGCTCCTATGGCAACAACTACAAGCCGACCACTACCAAAGAAGAGAAACCATGGATGAAGAAGGAAGATCTCAAGGGAAGTCAGCAGGATGATAAGGGAAAATCAACCACCACGAGATCCAGAGATGTGAAGTGTTTCAAGTGCCATGGCATTGGGCATTATGCCAATGAGTGTACTAACAAGAAAGTCATGATCCTCTTAGACAATGGTGAAATCGTTTCAGAAGAAGAACCAGCTGTTGCATCAGAGGAAGAACAGATTGATTATCCAGTTAACGGACAGCTTCTGGTTGCAAGAAGATCTCTTCAAGTCCAGTTCAAACCAGAGGAGACTGATCAAAGAGAAAATCTCTTCCACACTCGCTGCACAGTCTATGACAAGGTCTGTAGTTTGGTTATTGATGGTGGGAGTTGTACCAACGTTGCAAGTGAGGCGCTTGTGGAAAAGCTTGGGTTGAAGACTGGAAAGCATCCTAGGCCGTATCTACTTCAGTGGTTGAATGATCAAGGGGAACTGAAGGTGACTGAGCAAGTAATGGTCCCTATTACTATTGGGAGGTACCAAGATGAGATTGTTTGTGATGTCCTACCTATGGACACAAGTCACATCCTGCTAGGAAGGCCATGGCAATATGACAAAAAGGTGATTCATGATGGCTTTACTAATCGCCACTCATTCACTCACAGAGACAAGAAGATTGTTCTTGCTCCTCTCTCACCACAAGAAGTACACCATGATCAAGTCCAACTCAAACTTAGGAGGAAAGAAGACAAGGACAAGGTACCAGCATCAGAGAAACAAACAAAAGGTATTCTTCTAAGTGCTAAATCTAGTGATCTCCGGAAAGCAGCACACTTGAACCAATCTATGATCTTGTTTGTTTTTAAGGGAGCTTTACTAACTTTTTCTGACATTGCACCGGAGTTACCGAGTGATTTTGAGTTCATATTACAGGACTATGGAGATGTGTTTCCAGAAGAGAGTCCAAGTGGTTTGCCTCCACTCCGAGGGATTGAACACCAGATAGACTTAGTTCCAGGAGCCTCCTTGCCCAACAGGCCTGCTTACCGAACTAACCCTGATGAAACTAAAGAGCTGCAAAGACAAGTTGATGAGCTGATGGAGAAGGGTCACATCCGAGAGAGTATGAGCCCATGTGCAGTACCTGTGTTGTTGGTGCCAAAGAAAGATGGAAGCTGGCGCATGTGTGTGGACTGCAGAGCCATCAACAACATCACGGTAAAGTATAGACATCCTATCCCTAGACTTGACGACATGCTTGATGAACTTCATGGTTCTTGCATCTTTTCTAAAGTAGATTTGAAAAGTGGATATCATCAGATTAGGATGAAAGAAGGTGATGAATGGAAGACTGCCTTTAAAACAAAACATGGCTTGTATGAATGGCTTGTTATGCCTTTTGGCTTAACCAATGCACCTAGCACTTTTATGAGACTAATGAATCATGTTTTGAGAGCTTTCATAGGTCGCTTTGTAGTAGTTTACTTCGATGATATTCTGATCTATAGCAAAAGCTTGACTGAACATGTTGATCATGTGAAATCTGTTCTAGAAGTGCTTAGGAAGGAGTCTCTGTTTGCTAACTTTAAAAAGTGTACTTTTGGAACAGATCACCTTGTGTTTTTAGGTTTTGTTGTTTCAGCACAAGGAATCAGAGTTGACGAGGAGAAGGTGAAAGCAATAAAAGAATGGCCTATTCCAACCAGTGTAAGTGAGGTGAGGAGTTTTCATGGGTTGGCTGGATTCTACAGGCGTTTTGTTAGGGATTTCAGCACCATTGCTGCCCCTCTCACTGAGATTATCAAGAAAAATGTGGGATTCCAGTGGAGGAAAGAACAAGAAGAGGCATTCCAAACTTTGAAAGGGAAGTTGACCAATGCACCTTTGTTAGCTCTTCCTGATTTTTCTAAGACTTTTGAAATCGAGTGTGATGCTTCTGGTGTAGGTATTGGAGCTGTTTTGATGCAGGAGAAGAAACCAATTGCTTACTTCAGTGAGAAATTAGGAGGAGCCATGCTGAATTATCCTACTTATGATAAGGAACTCTATGCACTCATCCGAGCTCTAGAAACTTGGCAGCACTACCTTTGGCCAAAAGAATTTGTGATCCACACTGATCATGAGTCTCTCAAACACTTGAAAGGACAGCACAAGCTCAACAAAAGGCACGCAAGATGGGTAGAGTTCCTTGAAACCTTTCCTTATGTTATTCACTTCAAACAAGGTAAGGAAAACATTGTTGCTGATGCTTTGTCTAGAAGATACACTTTGTTTTCATCCATGGAAGCTAAGTTGTTAGGTTTTGAGCAGATTAAGTCTTACTATGTTGATGATTCTGACTTCGGAGATATTTTTAGAGAGTGTGAAACACATCCAAGTGGAGATTACTATCAAACTGATGGTTTCTTGTTCTTTAAAAATCGTTTGTGTCTTCCTAATAGTTCTTTGAGAGAAATGTATGTCAGGGAAGCTCATGGAGGAGGACTCATGGGACATTTTGGAGTTGCAAAGACTTATAGCACCTTGAAAGAACACTTCTACTGGCCAAGCATGAAGAAAGATGTAGAGAAGATCTGCAACAAGTGTGTTGTTTGCATCCAAGCCAAAACCAAAGCACGACCACAAGGTTTGTATACTCCTCTTCCTATTCCTAGTGCACCTTGGGTTGACATATCTATGGACTTTGTTCTTGGATTGCCTAGGACTAGAAAGGGTCGAGACTCCATCTTTGTTGTAGTGGATAGGTTTTCCAAAATGGCTCATTTCATACCTGGTCATCAAACTGACAATGCTGTGAAAGTTGCTGAATTGTTCTTTAGAGAAGTAGTACGTTTGCATGGCATGCCTAGAACCATTGTGTCTGATAGGGATACTAAATTCTTGAGCCACTTCTGGAAAACTTTGTGGTCTAAGTTAGGCACCAAGCTTTTGTTTTCTACTACTTGCCATCCTCAAACTGATGGGCAAACTGAAGTAGTTAATAGATCCTTGTCTACTATCTTGCGAACTGTTGTTAAAAAGAACCTTAAGTCTTGGGAGGATTGTTTACCTCATGTTGAGTTTGCATACAACCATTCTGTTCATAGAGCTACTAAGTTTTCTCCTTTCCAGGTTGTGTATGGTTTTAATCCTCTAACTCCTTTGGATCTATTTCCTTTACCTCTTTGTGAACAAGCTAACCTTGATGGCATTGCCAAGGCCGAGTATGTTGTTTCTTTGCATGAACAGGTTAAGAAGAACATAGAAGAGAGGACCAAGGAGTATGAGAAACACGCCAACAAAGGCAGACGTGAACTAGTCTTGGAACCAGGAGATTTGGTGTGGGTACATTTGAGGAAAGAAAGGTTTCCTGCTGAAAGAAAGTCCAAGCTCATGCCAAGAACAGATGGACCTTTCCGAGTTCTCAAAAGGATAAATAATAATGCTTATCAGATTGATCTTCAAGATAAGTACACTGTGAGCTCTACCTTCAATGTTGCTGATTTGATTCCTTATATTGCAGATGGTTCGGATTTGAGGTCAAATCCTTTCAAAGGAGGAGGGCATGATGCAACCAAGCCTAGACTTGCTGAAGGATTGGCGACAGATGAGCTGAACCAGCTCACTGATACTGATGAGGAGACAAGTGAGCTAAACCAGCTGAGTGAGACTGAGGAGAAGCAGGATGAGCTGAACACTGATGGGGAGCTGAACACTGATTGCAAGATGGACCGAGACCCATTCTCCTTTCCTAGTGGGCCAATCACTCGATCACAAACCAGGAAATTGAAGGAAGCAATTGTTGGTTTGGTTTGCTTCAAACCAAACTCGAATTCAATCAAAGATCAAGACCAAATCGAAGTCAAGATATTCAACTATTCAGTCTTTAGTCTTGCCTAAGTTTTCTACAAGTTTTAAGTATGAGTTTATGTTTTCAATAAGTCAAAAACGTGTTCTTTGTTCTACATAAACCCTATGTCGATTTCTAATAAGATTCATTCACTCTTTTTATCAAAAATCTCTAAAACTGTGAATCCTTTGTTCATCTTTGAACATTGTTTGCTTAGGAGTAAAATCCTCTGCTTTTTGCTTGTTGATCACGTCCGAGCGGTGCCCTGCTCGATCACAAGCACATCGAACAAGTGTTTGATCTCCCATCGATCTCACACTGAAGTATCATCAACCATCTCTACCTTCATCCATAAACCATCTCCCATCTATCCTCATTATCCATAGAAACCATTGTTCTATCCATCCCAACGAACCCATAAACCAAATCACCCTCAAGGATCATAAAAAAGGGAATCAAAACCAAGTAGGGTTTCATTACATTATCTTCATGATTCTTATCAAACCAGGATGAACCACGATCTAAGAAGCTTTATTTGGAACCACTAATCAGTGGAGAATAACCAGGAAGTTGAATAAGTCTCATAGGAGTTGTGATAAGAAGATATCCCACTTTCTATCCAGATGATTCCAGATTAGCCTGTTCGGACATATGGCAATATCTTCATGATTCTTATCAAACCAGGATGAACCACGATCTAAGAAGCTTTATTTGGAACCACTAATCAGTGGAGAATAACCAGGAAGTTGAATAAATCTCATAGGAGTTGTGAGTAAGAAGATATCCCACTTTCTATCCAGATGATTCCAGATTAGCCTGTTCGGACATATGGCAATATCTTCATGATTCTTATCAAACCAGGATGAACCACGATCTAAGAAGCTTTATTTGGAACCACTAATCAGTGGAGAATAACCAGGAAGTTGAATAAATCTCATAGGAGTTGTGAGTAAGAAGATATCCCACTTTCTATCCAGATGATTCCAGATTAGCCTGTTCGGACATATGGCAATATCTTCATGATTCTTATCAAACCAGGATGAACCACGATCTAAGAAGCTTTATTTGGAACCACTAATCAGTGGAGAATAACCAGGAAGTTGAATAAATCTCATAGGAGTTGTGAGTAAGAAGATATCCCACTTTCTATCCAGATGATTCCAGATTAGCCTGTTCGGACATATGGCAATATCTTCATGATTCTTATCAAACCAGGATGAACCACGATCTAAGAAGCTTTATTTGGAACCACTAATCAGTGGAGAATAACCAGGAAGTTGAATAAATCTCATAGGAGTTGTGAGTAAGAAGATATCCCACTTTCTATCCAGATGATTCCAGATTAGCCTGTTCGGACATATGGCAATATCTTCATGATTCTTATCAAACCAGGATGAACCACGATCTAAGAAGCTTTATTTGGAACCACTAATCAGTGGAGAATAACCAGGAAGTTGAATAAATCTCATAGGAGTTGTGAGTAAGAAGATATCCCACTTTCTATCCAGATGATTCCAGATTAGCCTGTTCGGACATATGGCAATATCTTCATGATTCTTATCAAACCAGGATGAACCACGATCTAAGAAGCTTTATTTGGAACCACTAATCAGTGGAGAATAACCAGGAAGTTGAATAAATCTCATAGGAGTTGTGAGTAAGAAGATATCCCACTTTCTATCCAGATGATTCCAGATTAGCCTGTTCGGACATATGGCAATATCTTCATGATTCTTATCAAACCAGGATGAACCACGATCTAAGAAGCTTTATTTGGAACCACTAATCAGTGGAGAATAACCAGGAAGTTGAATAAATCTCATAGGAGTTGTGAGTAAGAAGATATCCCACTTTCTATCCAGATGATTCCAGATTAGCCTGTTCGGACATATGGCAATATCTTCATGATTCTTATCAAACCAGGATGAACCACGATCTAAGAAGCTTTATTTGGAACCACTAATCAGTGGAGAATAACCAGGAAGTTGAATAAATCTCATAGGAGTTGTGAGTAAGAAGATATCCCACTTTCTATCCAGATGATTCCAGATTAGCCTGTTCGGACATATGGCAATATCTTCATGATTCTTATCAAACCAGGATGAACCACGATCTAAGAAGCTTTATTTGGAACCACTAATCAGTGGAGAATAACCAGGAAGTTGAATAAATCTCATAGGAGTTGTGAGTAAGAAGATATCCCACTTTCTATCCAGATGATTCCAGATTAGCCTGTTCGGACATATGGCAATATCTTCATGATTCTTATCAAACCAGGATGAACCACGATCTAAGAAGCTTTATTTGGAACCACTAATCAGTGGAGAATAACCAGGAAGTTGAATAAATCTCATAGGAGTTGTGAGTAAGAAGATATCCCACTTTCTATCCAGATGATTCCAGATTAGCCTGTTCGGACATATGGCAATATCTTCATGATTCTTATCAAACCAGGATGAACCACGATCTAAGAAGCTTTATTTGGAACCACTAATCAGTGGAGAATAACCAGGAAGTTGAATAAATCTCATAGGAGTTGTGAGTAAGAAGATATCCCACTTTCTATCCAGATGATTCCAGATTAGCCTGTTCGGACATATGGCAATATCTTCATGATTCTTATCAAACCAGGATGAACCACGATCTAAGAAGCTTTATTTGGAACCACTAATCAGTGGAGAATAACCAGGAAGTTGAATAAATCTCATAGGAGTTGTGAGTAAGAAGATATCCCACTTTCTATCCAGATGATTCCAGATTAGCCTGTTCGGACATATGGCAATATCTTCATGATTCTTATCAAACCAGGATGAACCACGATCTAAGAAGCTTTATTTGGAACCACTAATCAGTGGAGAATAACCAGGAAGTTGAATAAATCTCATAGGAGTTGTGAGTAAGAAGATATCCCACTTTCTATCCAGATGATTCCAGATTAGCCTGTTCGGACATATGGCAATATCTTCATGATTCTTATCAAACCAGGATGAACCACGATCTAAGAAGCTTTATTTGGAACCACTAATCAGTGGAGAATAACCAGGAAGTTGAATAAATCTCATAGGAGTTGTGAGTAAGAAGATATCCCACTTTCTATCCAGATGATTCCAGATTAGCCTGTTCGGACATATGGCAATATCTTCATGATTCTTATCAAACCAGGATGAACCACGATCTAAGAAGCTTTATTTGGAACCACTAATCAGTGGAGAATAACCAGGAAGTTGAATAAATCTCATAGGAGTTGTGAGTAAGAAGATATCCCACTTTCTATCCAGATGATTCCAGATTAGCCTGTTCGGACATATGGCAATATCTTCATGATTCTTATCAAACCAGGATGAACCACGATCTAAGAAGCTTTATTTGGAACCACTAATCAGTGGAGAATAACCAGGAAGTTGAATAAATCTCATAGGAGTTGTGAGTAAGAAGATATCCCACTTTCTATCCAGATGATTCCAGATTAGCCTGTTCGGACATATGGCAATATCTTCATGATTCTTATCAAACCAGGATGAACCACGATCTAAGAAGCTTTATTTGGAACCACTAATCAGTGGAGAATAACCAGGAAGTTGAATAAATCTCATAGGAGTTGTGAGTAAGAAGATATCCCACTTTCTATCCAGATGATTCCAGATTAGCCTGTTCGGACATATGGCAATATCTTCATGATTCTTATCAAACCAGGATGAACCACGATCTAAGAAGCTTTATTTGGAACCACTAATCAGTGGAGAATAACCAGGAAGTTGAATAAATCTCATAGGAGTTGTGAGTAAGAAGATATCCCACTTTCTATCCAGATGATTCCAGATTAGCCTGTTCGGACATATGGCAATATCTTCATGATTCTTATCAAACCAGGATGAACCACGATCTAAGAAGCTTTATTTGGAACCACTAATCAGTGGAGAATAACCAGGAAGTTGAATAAATCTCATAGGAGTTGTGAGTAAGAAGATATCCCACTTTCTATCCAGATGATTCCAGATTAGCCTGTTCGGACATATGGCAATATCTTCATGATTCTTATCAAACCAGGATGAACCACGATCTAAGAAGCTTTATTTGGAACCACTAATCAGTGGAGAATAACCAGGAAGTTGAATAAATCTCATAGGAGTTGTGAGTAAGAAGATATCCCACTTTCTATCCAGATGATTCCAGATTAGCCTGTTCGGACATATGGCAATATCTTCATGATTCTTATCAAACCAGGATGAACCACGATCTAAGAAGCTTTATTTGGAACCACTAATCAGTGGAGAATAACCAGGAAGTTGAATAAATCTCATAGGAGTTGTGAGTAAGAAGATATCCCACTTTCTATCCAGATGATTCCAGATTAGCCTGTTCGGACATATGGCAATATCTTCATGATTCTTATCAAACCAGGATGAACCACGATCTAAGAAGCTTTATTTGGAACCACTAATCAGTGGAGAATAACCAGGAAGTTGAATAAATCTCATAGGAGTTGTGAGTAAGAAGATATCCCACTTTCTATCCAGATGATTCCAGATTAGCCTGTTCGGACATATGGCAATATCTTCATGATTCTTATCAAACCAGGATGAACCACGATCTAAGAAGCTTTATTTGGAACCACTAATCAGTGGAGAATAACCAGGAAGTTGAATAAATCTCATAGGAGTTGTGAGTAAGAAGATATCCCACTTTCTATCCAGATGATTCCAGATTAGCCTGTTCGGACATATGCAATATCTTCATGATTCTTATCAAACCAGGATGAACCACGATCTAAGAAGCTTTATTTGGAACCACTAATCAGTGGAGAATAACCAGGAAGTTGAATAAATCTCATAGGAGTTGTGAGTAAGAAGATATCCCACTTTCTATCCAGATGATTCCAGATTAGCCTGTTCGGACATATGGCAATATCTTCATGATTCTTATCAAACCAGGATGAACCACGATCTAAGAAGCTTTATTTGGAACCACTAATCAGTGGAGAATAACCAGGAAGTTGAATAAATCTCATAGGAGTTGTGAGTAAGAAGATATCCCACTTTCTATCCAGATGATTCCAGATTAGCCTGTTCGGACATATGCAATATCTTCATGATTCTTATCAAACCAGGATGAACCACGATCTAAGAAGCTTTATTTGGAACCACTAATCAGTGGAGAATAACCAGGAAGTTGAATAAATCTCATAGGAGTTGTGAGTAAGAAGATATCCCACTTTCTATCCAGATGATTCCAGATTAGCCTGTTCGGACATATGGCAATATCTTCATGATTCTTATCAAACCAGGATGAACCACGATCTAAGAAGCTTTATTTGGAACCACTAATCAGTGGAGAATAACCAGGAAGTTGAATAAATCTCATAGGAGTTGTGAGTAAGAAGATATCCCACTTTCTATCCAGATGATTCCAGATTAGCCTGTTCGGACATATGCCATTATCTTCATGATTCTTATCAAACCAGGATGAACCACGATCTAAGAAGCTTTATTTGGAACCACTAATCAGTGGAGAATAACCAGGAAGTTGAATAAATCTCATAGGAGTTGTGAGTAAGAAGATATCCCACTTTCTATCCAGATGATTCCAGATTAGCCTGTTCGGACATATGGCAATATCTTCATGATTCTTATCAAACCAGGATGAACCACGATCTAAGAAGCTTTATTTGGAACCACTAATCAGTGGAGAATAACCAGGAAGTTGAATAAATCTCATAGGAGTTGTGAGTAAGAAGATATCCCACTTTCTATCCAGATGATTCCAGATTAGCCTGTTCGGACATATGGCAATATCTTCATGATTCTTATCAAACCAGGATGAACCACGATCTAAGAAGCTTTATTTGGAACCACTAATCAGTGGAGAATAACCAGGAAGTTGAATAAATCTCATAGGAGTTGTGAGTAAGAAGATATCCCACTTTCTATCCAGATGATTCCAGATTAGCCTGTTCGGACATATGGCAATATCTTCATGATTCTTATCAAACCAGGATGAACCACGATCTAAGAAGCTTTATTTGGAACCACTAATCAGTGGAGAATAACCAGGAAGTTGAATAAATCTCATAGGAGTTGTGAGTAAGAAGATATCCCACTTTCTATCCAGATGATTCCAGATTAGCCTGTTCGGACATATGGCAATATCTTCATGATTCTTATCAAACCAGGATGAACCACGATCTAAGAAGCTTTATTTGGAACCACTAATCAGTGGAGAATAACCAGGAAGTTGAATAAATCTCATAGGAGTTGTGAGTAAGAAGATATCCCACTTTCTATCCAGATGATTCCAGATTAGCCTGTTCGGACATATGGCAATATCTTCATGATTCTTATCAAACCAGGATGAACCACGATCTAAGAAGCTTTATTTGGAACCACTAATCAGTGGAGAATAACCAGGAAGTTGAATAAATCTCATAGGAGTTGTGAGTAAGAAGATATCCCACTTTCTATCCAGATGATTCCAGATTAGCCTGTTCGGACATATGGCAATATCTTCATGATTCTTATCAAACCAGGATGAACCACGATCTAAGAAGCTTTATTTGGAACCACTAATCAGTGGAGAATAACCAGGAAGTTGAATAAATCTCATAGGAGTTGTGAGTAAGAAGATATCCCACTTTCTATCCAGATGATTCCAGATTAGCCTGTTCGGACATATGGCAATATCTTCATGATTCTTATCAAACCAGGATGAACCACGATCTAAGAAGCTTTATTTGGAACCACTAATCAGTGGAGAATAACCAGGAAGTTGAATAAATCTCATAGGAGTTGTGAGTAAGAAGATATCCCACTTTCTATCCAGATGATTCCAGATTAGCCTGTTCGGACATATGGCAATATCTTCATGATTCTTATCAAACCAGGATGAACCACGATCTAAGAAGCTTTATTTGGAACCACTAATCAGTGGAGAATAACCAGGAAGTTGAATAAATCTCATAGGAGTTGTGAGTAAGAAGATATCCCACTTTCTATCCAGATGATTCCAGATTAGCCTGTTCGGACATATGGCAATATCTTCATGATTCTTATCAAACCAGGATGAACCACGATCTAAGAAGCTTTATTTGGAACCACTAATCAGTGGAGAATAACCAGGAAGTTGAATAAATCTCATAGGAGTTGTGAGTAAGAAGATATCCCACTTTCTATCCAGATGATTCCAGATTAGCCTGTTCGGACATATGGCAATATCTTCATGATTCTTATCAAACCAGGATGAACCACGATCTAAGAAGCTTTATTTGGAACCACTAATCAGTGGAGAATAACCAGGAAGTTGAATAAATCTCATAGGAGTTGTGAGTAAGAAGATATCCCACTTTCTATCCAGATGATTCCAGATTAGCCTGTTCGGACATATGGCAATATCTTCATGATTCTTATCAAACCAGGATGAACCACGATCTAAGAAGCTTTATTTGGAACCACTAATCAGTGGAGAATAACCAGGAAGTTGAATAAATCTCATAGGAGTTGTGAGTAAGAAGATATCCCACTTTCTATCCAGATGATTCCAGATTAGCCTGTTCGGACATATGGCAATATCTTCATGATTCTTATCAAACCAGGATGAACCACGATCTAAGAAGCTTTATTTGGAACCACTAATCAGTGGAGAATAACCAGGAAGTTGAATAAATCTCATAGGAGTTGTGAGTAAGAAGATATCCCACTTTCTATCCAGATGATTCCAGATTAGCCTGTTCGGACATATGGCAATATCTTCATGATTCTTATCAAACCAGGATGAACCACGATCTAAGAAGCTTTATTTGGAACCACTAATCAGTGGAGAATAACCAGGAAGTTGAATAAATCTCATAGGAGTTGTGAGTAAGAAGATATCCCACTTTCTATCCAGATGATTCCAGATTAGCCTGTTCGGACATATGGCAATATCTTCATGATTCTTATCAAACCAGGATGAACCACGATCTAAGAAGCTTTATTTGGAACCACTAATCAGTGGAGAATAACCAGGAAGTTGAATAAATCTCATAGGAGTTGTGAGTAAGAAGATATCCCACTTTCTATCCAGATGATTCCAGATTAGCCTGTTCGGACATATGGCAATATCTTCATGATTCTTATCAAACCAGGATGAACCACGATCTAAGAAGCTTTATTTGGAACCACTAATCAGTGGAGAATAACCAGGAAGTTGAATAAATCTCATAGGAGTTGTGAGTAAGAAGATATCCCACTTTCTATCCAGATGATTCCAGATTAGCCTGTTCGGACATATGGCAATATCTTCATGATTCTTATCAAACCAGGATGAACCACGATCTAAGAAGCTTTATTTGGAACCACTAATCAGTGGAGAATAACCAGGAAGTTGAATAAATCTCATAGGAGTTGTGAGTAAGAAGATATCCCACTTTCTATCCAGATGATTCCAGATTAGCCTGTTCGGACATATGGCAATATCTTCATGATTCTTATCAAACCAGGATGAACCACGATCTAAGAAGCTTTATTTGGAACCACTAATCAGTGGAGAATAACCAGGAAGTTGAATAAATCTCATAGGAGTTGTGAGTAAGAAGATATCCCACTTTCTATCCAGATGATTCCAGATTAGCCTGTTCGGACATATGGCAATATCTTCATGATTCTTATCAAACCAGGATGAACCACGATCTAAGAAGCTTTATTTGGAACCACTAATCAGTGGAGAATAACCAGGAAGTTGAATAAATCTCATAGGAGTTGTGAGTAAGAAGATATCCCACTTTCTATCCAGATGATTCCAGATTAGCCTGTTCGGACATATGGCAATATCTTCATGATTCTTATCAAACCAGGATGAACCACGATCTAAGAAGCTTTATTTGGAACCACTAATCAGTGGAGAATAACCAGGAAGTTGAATAAATCTCATAGGAGTTGTGAGTAAGAAGATATCCCACTTTCTATCCAGATGATTCCAGATTAGCCTGTTCGGACATATGGCAATATCTTCATGATTCTTATCAAACCAGGATGAACCACGATCTAAGAAGCTTTATTTGGAACCACTAATCAGTGGAGAATAACCAGGAAGTTGAATAAATCTCATAGGAGTTGTGAGTAAGAAGATATCCCACTTTCTATCCAGATGATTCCAGATTAGCCTGTTCGGACATATGGCAATATCTTCATGATTCTTATCAAACCAGGATGAACCACGATCTAAGAAGCTTTATTTGGAACCACTAATCAGTGGAGAATAACCAGGAAGTTGAATAAATCTCATAGGAGTTGTGAGTAAGAAGATATCCCACTTTCTATCCAGATGATTCCAGATTAGCCTGTTCGGACATATGGCAATATCTTCATGATTCTTATCAAACCAGGATGAACCACGATCTAAGAAGCTTTATTTGGAACCACTAATCAGTGGAGAATAACCAGGAAGTTGAATAAATCTCATAGGAGTTGTGAGTAAGAAGATATCCCACTTTCTATCCAGATGATTCCAGATTAGCCTGTTCGGACATATGGCAATATCTTCATGATTCTTATCAAACCAGGATGAACCACGATCTAAGAAGCTTTATTTGGAACCACTAATCAGTGGAGAATAACCAGGAAGTTGAATAAATCTCATAGGAGTTGTGAGTAAGAAGATATCCCACTTTCTATCCAGATGATTCCAGATTAGCCTGTTCGGACATATGGCAATATCTTCATGATTCTTATCAAACCAGGATGAACCACGATCTAAGAAGCTTTATTTGGAACCACTAATCAGTGGAGAATAACCAGGAAGTTGAATAAATCTCATAGGAGTTGTGAGTAAGAAGATATCCCACTTTCTATCCAGATGATTCCAGATTAGCCTGTTCGGACATATGGCAATATCTTCATGATTCTTATCAAACCAGGATGAACCACGATCTAAGAAGCTTTATTTGGAACCACTAATCAGTGGAGAATAACCAGGAAGTTGAATAAATCTCATAGGAGTTGTGAGTAAGAAGATATCCCACTTTCTATCCAGATGATTCCAGATTAGCCTGTTCGGACATATGGCAATATCTTCATGATTCTTATCAAACCAGGATGAACCACGATCTAAGAAGCTTTATTTGGAACCACTAATCAGTGGAGAATAACCAGGAAGTTGAATAAATCTCATAGGAGTTGTGAGTAAGAAGATATCCCACTTTCTATCCAGATGATTCCAGATTAGCCTGTTCGGACATATGGCAATATCTTCATGATTCTTATCAAACCAGGATGAACCACGATCTAAGAAGCTTTATTTGGAACCACTAATCAGTGGAGAATAACCAGGAAGTTGAATAAATCTCATAGGAGTTGTGAGTAAGAAGATATCCCACTTTCTATCCAGATGATTCCAGATTAGCCTGTTCGGACATATGGCAATATCTTCATGATTCTTATCAAACCAGGATGAACCACGATCTAAGAAGCTTTATTTGGAACCACTAATCAGTGGAGAATAACCAGAAAGTTGAATAAATTGTGAGAATTGATAGATTATGAGAATCAAAGAGAGATAAGTGGCTTAAGAGCACTGATGAACAAGAGAGAGAGAGAGAGAGAGAGTGAACGAGATAAGAGAGAGAGACAAAGAGAAAATGATTTCTTGATTAATTGTTGTGATGAGTTACAACATATATAAAGGGAAACAAATCCCACAGGAAATAATAAACAAAGAATCCCATACAAATAATAAACAAGTCTGTCTTGGGCAGAGATGGCACAGATGATCAGAGTGAGAGGGACAGGTCCCAACGGTTGGGAGGACCACATACTCCTTAACCAAACCTGTGACCTTCTCCACTCGCCATTCTCTTCCACCTTGGCGAGTCTCTTCTTCTTCTCTTCATATCTCTTAAGTCTTCTGTTGATTTAAATATCCAACTTCCCTATCTTGCATTCCAAGCTAGGTCATTTGTACAAACAGACTTGATTCCCAAGTAATGATGATCCTTTGCTTTCTTATACCTTATCTGATTCCTCTTCACTCATGCAGCTTCATCTCAACACTCCCCCTCAAGCTTGACCATGTGGAACAAGTCAAGCTTGGAAGACCATGAAGCATTCCCTCATCAAAACCTTAATATGCAAAACCCAGTGGGACAAAAACATATTAAGGAAAGAGTAGAACACTCCATGGCGAGGGGATCACTGAGATGAAAGATCCACGAGTCCAAGCTTTGAATGGATGAACTCGCAAACCTTTGCACTTGCAGCCTTGGTGAAGATATCAGCCAACTGGTCTTCACTTCTGGTGTAACATGGGAGAATGATCTTCTGCTCAACAGCTTGTCTGACCTTGTGACAATCCACTTCAATGTGTTTAGTCCTCTCATGGAACACATTGTTGGATGCTATGTGTATTGCAGCTTGATTATCACAATGCATAGTGATTGGTGTTGCAGCTTCAATTCCCAAATCTTTTAGCAACCCCTTGATCCAAATCAACTCGCTTGTAAGCTTCCTCATGGCTCTATATTCAGCTTCAGCACTAGAGCAAGACACCACCTTCTGCTTCTTGCTCTTCCAAGTTACCAAATTTCCTCCAATAAAAGTGCAGTATCCAGTAGTTGATCTCCTATCAACTCTGTCCCCTGCCCAATCAGCATCACAATATCCAACTATCTCAGTGTTGTTGTTGCATCCCATCCATACTCCTTGTCCTGGCGCCTCTCTTAGATACCTCAGTATCCTTTCAACCATGCTCCAGTGATACATCTTGGGATTTTGCATGTGCTGGCTTACTTGATTGACTGCAAAACACACATCTGGTCTTGTGATGGTGAGGTATATCAGCTTTCCAACCATTCTTCTATAATGCTTAACATCAGTGTATGGTTGATTCTCAATCTCCCCCTCACGCATCACTTTGTACCCATCTTCAAGTGGAGTCTTTGCAGCTTTTCTTCCTAGATCACCAGCCTCTCTTAGCAGATCCAATGTATACTTTCTTTGAGATAGGAATAGACCTTCCTTGGATCTGCATATCTCAATGCCTAGGAAGTATTTGAGCTCTCCCAAATCCTTGATATCAAATGATGACTTGAGATATGCCTTAGTTGCAAGTATGCCCTCTTTATCACTGCCAGTGATGATGATATCATCCACATATACCAAGATCACAATGATTCCCTTCTTGCTGGTCAGTGTGAACAATGTGTGGTCAGCCTCAGATTTCACAAAACCTCTTCCATTGAGCGTAGTGCTTAGTTTGTGATACCAAGCTCTAGGTGATTGCTTCAATCCATAGATGGCTTTCTTCAGTCTAAGGACATTTCCAGGCTTCACTAGATGCTCTAGACCAGGAGGTGGCTTCATGTAAACTTCATCTTCCAACTCTCCTTGTAGGAAAGCATTCTTCACATCCATCTGCCATAGATCCCACTCTAGATTTACTGCCAAAGATAGGACTATCCTTATGGTGTGCAGCTTGGCTACTGGCGCAAAGGTGTCTAGATAATCCTCTCCATAGGTCTGAGTGAAGCCTCTTGCTACCAGCCTTGTCTTACGCCTCTCTACTGTACCATCAGCATTGTATTTGATTGTGAAGATCCACCTGCTTGTTACTGCCCTCTTGCCTTTGGGTAACTCTGCTTCATACCATGTATCATTGATGATCATGGCACTAGTCTCACTTCCCACTGATTCCCTCCATTCAGCATGTTCCATGGCTTCTTCATAAGACCTTGGGATGTACTCTTGATCCAACTCCCCAATAAACACCACATGCTCTTGAGGATACTGAGCTAGAGAGCACACTGCTTGTATAGGATGAGCTACAGCTTGAGAGTTGAAGTAGACCCGGTTGTTCTTCCAGTTTGATGCTGGTTGCTTGATCCTAGCACTTCTTCTTAGTTGTGGATTTGTTGAACCTTCTTCAGGTGTCACTGATCCACTATTCTGTTGGTTTGAACTCACCACTGGCTCCTCTTGAGTACTATGATGTTGTTCCTCTTGCGCATGATTCTCAGCTTGATCATGACTTGCTGAAACATCCTCTTGATGTTGTTTAGCTTGATTGTCCCCCTCAGGATCAAGGTGAGTGATCTCTGTGTTCTCATTATCACTTCCCAATCCTGGTTGCACTGGTACTGTTTCTTGTACTTCAGGTATCCTCTCAATAGGTACACTGATGCCAAGACTCTCCATTACTCTTCTGAGACTATCAGCTCTATCTGAAGTAGGTTGGGATAGATTCTCCAAATCTTCCCAATTCTTCCCATCATAGTAACTCCTAGACTCCATGAACTTGACATCTCGTGAGATTAAGACCCTCCTGGTCTCTGGTACATAACACTTGTAGCCTTTCTGGTGAGGAGAATACCCAATGAACACTGCCTTTGTGCTTCTTGCATCAAGCTTGTTCCTCTGCCCTCCTGGTACCAATACAAAACAGATACATCCAAACACCCGCATGTGATCCAGAGATGGTTTGCTCTTGTTGAGAACTTCATAAGGAGAGATGTCATTGAGAACTCTAGTTGGGGTTCTGTTGATCAGGTGACAAGCAGAAACCACAGCATCACTCCAGAACCGCTTTGGAACACTCATGTGGAACATCATTGATCTAGCCACCTCCATAAGATGCCTGTTCTTCCTCTCAGCAACTCCATTTTGCTGAGGAGTATAAGGACAGCTGGTCTGATGAATAATCCCTTGTTGAGATAAAAATTGCTTGAAAGCTCCACTTGTGTACTCTCCACCATTATCTGACCTGAGAATCTTCACCTTAGCACTGAAGTGGTTGGTGACATGAGAATGATAATTCTTGAAAGCTTCCAAGACTCTGTCCTTAGACTGGATCAGTGTTACCCAAGTGTACTTGGACTTCTCATCAATGAAGGTAACAAAGTACTTGTGATTCTCTCTGGACATACAAGGTGCAGTCCACACATCAGAGTGAACCAGGTCAAAACACTTCTCATAAATCGTGTTGGACCTTGGGAATACTGTCTTGCAATGCTTCCCCAAGATGCATGCTTCACACTCATCATTTTTAAACACCACTCCAGGAAGCATCAGATTGAGTGCTCTAGTGTGCGGATGCCCCAATCTAGCATGCCATATAGTGCTCTCAACCCCAGCAGATGTACTGACCAAGCAACATGAGGAAGATTCAGCTAGTTGAGTCTTTTGGAGATGATACAGCTCCTGATGGCTGTGGCCTCTTCCAATAACCTGCCCTGTCTTTAAATCTTGAAACTCAACCTCATCTGGTCTGAAGACAACCTGACAACTCAGATCAACAGTAGCTCTCCTCACAGATAACAGGTTAGATGTAAACTTAGGCATATATAAGGCAGTTGATTCCCTATCAAACAACCTAAGGTTCCCTATCCCTTCTATCTTCACCTTATCACCATTAGCTATCAGAACATTTCCAGTAGCAGGCTGGATATCACTAATCAAGTTCCTATCACTAATCATGTGATGACTAGCTCCTGAATCTATAATAATGGGTTTAGAGTCAGGAGATGATATACCAGCCTTCTTGGATGAGATAAGGGATTGGGCAGCTTTGATAAAGAGATCAAAGTCTCTCCTGGTTGCTGGACCATCAGGGTTGGTTGCGCCAGTCTCACTTCTCCACCCTTCTTCTTTAGTGGGATCACTACTGAGCGCTGAGTACATGGTTCTTCCTTGAATCACTGAATGCTCAAACTCCTTGAGCTCATATCCATCTGGTTGACTTCTAAGAACACCAGCTTCTCCTAAGTCTGGTACTTTTCCTTCTCTAAGGAAATAATTTATCAGATTGTTGTAGGTTGAATCCAGGTGTAATAGTAAGCTAAGAAACTTGTCCTGCTCATAAACAACTTGAAGACTCTCCCATAAACTTCCATAGCCAGTCTGAAGAGTCTCCCATAGATTCCTGGCGGTTTGAATGTGGGAGTGTGCCTTCAAGATTGGTGGAGACAGAGACTTGTGTATGATTCCAAGTGTTTGCTGATCCTCTTGAACCCACTTGTTGTCATGCCTCAGGCGTGTGAGCTCTATATCTTCTTGAGTCATCCTCTTTGAAGTTCCAGCCTCCATGATGTGGCTGTCCCAAAGTCCATGACTCCCCAAGGTGAACCTGGTCACTCTTGACCATATTAGATAGTTAGACCCCTCTAGGGTTACAGGAATGAAGATCTCTGATTTTTCCATCATGAATAGCTTAAGAACATCAAGAACAGCTATTAAAAGGATTATCAGAGTGAGAAAAGCAAATTTTGGGAGAACTTTGCTATTTTTGGAAAATTCTGGAAACAAGATTAAAGAACACCCCAAGAACAGGATGAACTTTGCCAAAAATAGAAATAAAACACAGAGAATTTGCGGAAGAAAGATAGGTTTCAAGAGCTTGTAGCTCTGATACCATGTGAGAATTGATAGATTATGAGAATCAAAGAGAGATAAGTGGCTTAAGAGCACTGATGAACAAGAGAGAGAGAGAGAGAGAGAGTGAACGAGATAAGAGAGAGAGACAAAGAGAAAATGATTTCTTGATTAATTGTTGTGATGAGTTACAACATATATAAAGGGAAACAAATCCCACAGGAAATAATAAACAAAGAATCCCATACAAATAATAAACAAGTCTGTCTTGGGCAGAGATGGCACAGATGATCAGAGTGAGAGGGACAGGTCCCAACGGTTGGGAGGACCACATACTCCTTAACCAAACCTGTGACCTTCTCCACTCGCCATTCTCTTCCACCTTGGCGAGTCTCTTCTTCTTCTCTTCATATCTCATAAGTCTTCTGTTGATTTAAATATCCAACTTCCCTATCTTGCATTCCAAGCTAGGTCATTTGTACAAACAGACTTGATTCCCAAGTAATGATGATCCTTTGCTTTCTTATACCTTATCTGATTCCTCTTCACTCATGCAGCTTCATCTCAACAATAAGTGTTGTGAGCAAGAAGATATCCACCTTCTATCCAGATG
>NW_026616361.1:0-26237 GCF_000801105.2 Raphanus sativus | reverse complement strand
GCTTCTTCCCATTTTAAAGCCTACGTCCTTCTTGATGGATTTCGGTTGTGGGGCTGCAAAGAGTGCTGAAATCCCCTTACAAATCTTCTGTAGAAGCCAGCAAGACCATGAAAGCTCCGGACCTCACTGATTGTCTTAGGAATGGCCACTCTTGTATGGCTCTTATCTTTTCTTGATCAACCTTAACTCCATCTGCACTCACAACAAAGCCTAAAAAGACCAAGTTATCCGTACAAAGGTGCATTTCTTAAGGTTAGCATAAAGCTTTTCCTTTTCTCAACATCAAGAACAGACCTAAGATGAACTATATGCTCTTCTAAACTCTTGCTGTAGACAAGGATGTCATCAAAGTAAAACTACAACAAATGAACCTATGAATGATCTAAGCACATGATTCATCAACCTCATGAATGTACTAGGTGCATTTGTCAATCCGAATGGCATAACTAACCACTCATACAATCCATGTTTAGTTTTAAATGCAGTTTTCCATTCATCACCTTCTTGCATCCTAATCTGATGATAGCCACTCTTTAAATCAATTTTAGAAAAGATGCTAGAACCATGCAATTCATCAAGCATATCATCAAGTCTAGGATAGGGTGTCGATACTTCACCGTGATATTGTTGATTGCTCTACAATCAACACACATGCGCCAGCTCCCATCCTTCTTGGGTACTAGTAAGACAGGAACAGCACAAGGACTCATGCTCTCTCGGATGTGACCCTTCTCCATCAACTCATCTACTTGTCTTTGTAGCTCTTTGGTTTCTATTGGATTGGTTCTATAAGCAGGTCGGTTAGGAAGTGTGGATCCAGGTACAAAGTCAATCTGATGCTCAATCCCACGTATTGGTGGCAACCCTGTAGGACTATCATCTGGAAACACATCATCATATTCCTGTAAAAGAGACATCATCTCACTCGGGTCACCGGTGCAAAATCAGTTAGATTCAAGAGAGATTCTTTGTAGATGAATAAGAGAATAGATTGATTAGAGTGAAGAGATCTCTTGATATCACCAGTTTTGGCATAGAAGTTGTGTTGCTTGGTTTGAGTCGGTTTAAGATCAATCTCCTTTTTCTTTTGAAGCTGCAGCTGATCTTGATGTACTTCTTTTGGAGATAGTGGCACTAGTACTGTCTTTCTGCCTTTAAACTCAAAGGAGTGCTTGTTGGTAAAGCCATCATGAACTACACGTCTGTCAGATTGCCAAGGCCTTCCCAGCAGTATGTGACTTGCTTCCATAGGCAAAATGTCACACAAGATCTCATCCTCATATTTTCCAATGGATAAGGGAACTAGAACCTGATCAGAGACCTTCATCTCGCCCTCATCATTGAGCCACTGGAGTCTATAGGGTTTTGGATGTTTCTGAACCTTTAATCCAAGCTTTTGAACCATGGTTTCACTCGCAACGTTGACACAACTACCACCATCAACTATGAGGCTGCAGACCTTTCCTTGTACCAAGCACCGTGTGTAGAATAGGTTCTCTCTTTGCTCAAGCTCTTCGGTCTTAGTTTGAAGACTAAGGTTTCTCCTTGCCACTAGTAACCTTCCATTGACCGGCTCTTCTTCATACTCTTCTTCAGACTGATCCTTAGTATGATCTTCTTTCTCAGCTTCAGATTCAAACTCGCCATTATCAAGCAGTATCATTACCCTTTTGTTGGTACATTCATTGGCATAGTGACCACGACCTTGACACTTGAAGCACTTGACATCTCTGGCTCTTGAACTAGTTGTTTCAACCTTGCTTTTATCTTTGTTGTAGATGCTAGCAGGTTTCGGTTCTTCTTTAGGCTGAGGCTTACTCTCTTTTTGGAAGCTAGACTTATCTTCTTTTGAATGTTGGAATCGTGTGGAACCAAAGCTACCACGTGAGTGACCCTTTCTCTTAAGCTGCTGTTCCACCAAGATAGCTTTATGCAACATCTCTTCTATCTCCACATAGTGTTGCATCTCAACATTGTCTTGTATCTCACGGTTTAGCCCTCCAAGGAATCTTGCCATAGTAGCTTCTCTGTCCTCTGAAATACTAGCTCTCAACATCAGCAACTCTAGCTCTTGATAATACTCCTCAACAGTCTTGGAACCTTGCGTGAGTCTTCTTAGTTTCTGATGTAGATCTCTGTGGTAATGGTTAGGCACAAACCTCTTGCGCATAAGAGACTTCATCTCTTGCCAAGATTCAACTGGATACTCTTGGTTGAGTCTTCTACTAGTTACCAATTGATCCCACCAACTCAAGGCATAGTCATGGAACTCAGTGGCTGCAATTTGGATTCTTTGAGCGTTGGTGTAGTGTTTGCAATTGAAGACTAGTTCAATCTTCTTCTCCCACTCCAAGTAAGCATCCGGATCAACCTTGCCATGAAAAGGAGGATTTTGATCTTCAATCCATTGAACTCATCTCTCTGAGTCCTTCTTTCATCATGATCACGTCTCTGCCTTCTCCTACTACCTCTTGATGAAGAAGAAGATCCACTGAGTTCAGACCGGTGACGCTCATAGTAGTTGTCTGTTTCATGAGATTCAGCATGCTCTCTACGATCTCTCCTTGGTTTCAGGATGATTATGTGGACTCTGACCTCTTCTGTCTCTTCTAGATTCATTACTATGGCCCTGACCAGTAGCTTGTCGTAGCTCTTGTCTTATCTCATCACGAAGACCCGTGATGCTAGTCTTGATCATATCAGCCACAGTAGTGATCAGAGTTTGCTTCAACTGTTCTGTCATCTCCTCCCTTAGTAGCTTACTCTTTCTTACAAGTTCTGCTTCCTCATCTGTCTCATTCCCCATTGGTACCTGAAACAAAGAAACAATCTAAACAAGTAAGATGTTCAAGAAAATTTAAAAAGGAAACAACTTTGATTAAAAGGAAAAACTTGCGATCTAAGGCAACACAATTTGAAAAGATCAAAACTTGATAACTTTTATCACACGAAATCGAAACAGATTAAGATCAAATATGATGAAACTTCTTAGATCTATCAGGATTTGATTCAAACAACAACAATAGATATTGAAACGAACAGATCTATTGAAATAACACAACAAAGAACACAGATCGATCGATGTATTCAAAAGAAGTTGAAGGGTTCTTATTTGAAAACAGCAAAAGATCGAAACTTCCCTATCCAGAGCTGCTCTGATACCACTTAACACGACCCTAGGATGAACTCTGGATGATATTGGATAGATCCTTGCAAAGATGAATCAAAACTCAATCTTTCAAGGCTTGTGGATGCGATTGGTGACACAAAGAGATGCGGATGACTCTTTGATACTCCTAGACGACTACTTTAGATATGACACACTAAAGGAGAAGTCCTTAGACTCTGGATATGACACACCAGAACTCTCGAACTCTTGTTGATAGCAATAAGAGAAGAGAAAGGTTTTTAGGTTAAAGATGATGATCTTATTAGACTTGCTCGACCAGAATATATAGTGAGGGCCTTGTACATGCACAAGGTCTCGGAAACAACTAATAGTCATAAAGGAACAGGCTCCCTTTGACTTGTGTAAACGAAATAAAAAGCATAGTCTAAGATAGAATAAGATACATAATGTAGTCTGGTCCGAGAGTATCATACTAGGTGATTTGAAATAGCAAGACAAGGCCTCGTTAAAAACCTATCTTAGCAAAACCCAATGGGACAAAAACTAAGACAGGAAAAGAGCACACTTCTCTTGCTAGCCTAGATGATACTCAGCTTGATGGTATGATGACTTGAATGGTGATGAGTGGGTCTTGAAGTATCAAGCTTCCTTCAAGACTTTCTTTCTTCAAAGACTTTCTGATTAAGCCTCCAATAGCTTCCTTGAGCTTCTTTGATCTTGCACGAGTCATGGGACCTTTAGAAAGGTCTAAGGCATCTTCTTCTTTAGCTGGTTGGTCCTTGTTCTTCTTGACATGATCTGGAATCATATCAACAGGCAAATCTAGAATCATCTGGATAGAAGGTGGAATATCTTCTTGCTCACAATACTTATGAGATTTATTCAACTTCCTGGTTATTCTCCACTGATTAGTGGTTCCAAATAAAGCTTCTTAGATCGTGGTTCTCCTGGTTTGATAAGAATCATGAAGATATTGCCATATGTCCGAACAGGCTAATCTGGAATCATCTGGATAGAAAGTGGGATATCTTCTTACTCACAACTCCTATGAGATTTATTCAACTTCCTGGTTATTCTCCACTGATTAGTGGTTCCAAATCAAGCTTCTTAGATATTGGTTCAACCTGGTTTGATAAGAATCATGAAGATATTGCCATATGTCCGAACAGGCTAATCTGGAATCATCTGGATCAAAGTGGGATATCTTCTTACTCACAACTCCTATGAGATTTATTCAACTTCCTGGTTATTCTCCACTGATTATTGGTTCCAAATAAAGCTTCTTAGATCGTGGTTCATCCTGGTTTGATAAGAATCATGAAGATAATGACATATGTCCGAACAGGCTAATCTAGAATCATCTGGATAGAAGGTGGGATATCTTCTTGCTCACAACCTTATGAGATTTATTCAACTTCCTGCTTATTCTCCACTGATTAGTGGTTCCAAATAAAGCTTCTTAGATCGTTGGTTCATCCTGGTTTGATAAGAATCATGAAGATATTGCCATATGTCCGAACAGGCTAATCTGGAATCATCTGGATATAAAGTGGGATATCTTCTTACTCACAACTCCTATGAGATTTATTCAACTTCCTGGTTATTCTCCACTGATTAGTGGTTCCCAATAAAGCTTCTTATATATTGGTTCATCCTGGTTTGATAAGAATCATGAAGATATTGACATATGTCCGAACAGGCTAATCTGGAATCATCTGGATAGAAAGTGGGATATCTTCTTACTCACAACTCCTATGAGATTTATTCAACTTCCTGGTTATTCTCCACTGATTAGTGGTTCCAATAAAGCTTCTTAGATCGTGGTTCATCCTGGTTTGATAAGAATCATGAAGATATTGCATATGTCCGAACAGGCTAATCATCTGATAGAAAGTGGGATATCTTCTTACTCACAACTCCTATGAGATTTATTCAACTTCCTGGTTATTCTCCACTGATTAGTGTTCCAAATAAAGCTTCTTAGATCGTGGTTCATCCTGGTTTGATAAGAATCATGAAGATAATGGCATATGTCCGAACAGGCCAATCTGGAATCATCTGGATAGAAGGTGGGATATCTTCTTGCTCACAACACTTATGAGATTTATTCAACTTCCTGGTTATTCTCCACTGATTAGTGGTTCCAAATAAAGCTTCTTAGATCGTGGTTCATCCTGGTTTGATAAGAATCATGAAGATATTGCCATATGTCCGAACAGGCTAATCTGGAATCATCTGGATAGAAAGTGGGATATCTTCTTACTCACAACTCCTATGAGATTTATTCAACTTCCTGGTTATTCTCCACAGATTAGTGGTTCCAAATAAAGCTTCTTAGATCGTGGTTCAACCTGGTTTGATAAGAATCATGAAGATATTGCCATATGTCCGAACAGGCTAATCTGGAATCATCTGGATAGAAAGTGGGATATCTTCTTACTCACAACTCCTATGAGATTTATTCAACTTCCTGGTTATTCTCCACTGATTAGTGGTTTCCAAATAAAGCTTCTTAGATCGTGGTTCATCCTGGTTTGATAAGAATCATGAAGATATTGCCATATGTCCGAACAGGCTAATCTGGAATCATCTGGATAGAAAGTGGGATATCTTCTTACTAACAACTCCTATGAGATTTATTCAACTTCCTGGTTATTCTCCACTGATTAGTGGTTCCAAATAAAGCTTCTTAGATCGTGGTTCATCCTGGTTTGATAAGAATCATGAAGATATGCCATATGTCCGAACAGGCCAATCTGGAATCATCTGGATAGAAAGTGGGATATCTTCTTACTCACAACTCCTATGAGATTTATTCAACTTCCTGGTTATTCTCCACTGATTAGTGGTTCCAAATAAAGCTTCTTAGATCGTGGTTCATCCTGTTTTGATAAGAATCATGAAGATAATGGCATATGTCCGAACAGGCTAATCTGGAATCATCTGGATAGAAGGTGGGATATCTTCTTGCTCACAACTCCTATGAGATTTATTCAACTTCCTGGTTATTCTCCACTGATTAGTGGTTCCAAATAAAGCTTCTTAGATCGTGGTTCATCCTGGTTTGATAAGAATCATGAAGATATTGCCATATGTCCGAACAGGCTAATCTGGAATCATCTGGATTGAAAGTGGGATATCTTCTTACTCACAACTCCTCTATGAGATTTATTCAACTTCCTGGTTATTCTCCACTGATTAGTGGTTCCAAATAAAGCTTCTTAGATCGTGGTTCATCCTGGTTTGATAAGAATCATGAAGATATTGCTATATGTCCGAACAGGCTAATCTGGAATCATCTGGATAGAAAGTGGGAAATCTTCTTACTCACAACTCCTATGAGATTTATTCAACTTCCTGGTTATTCTCCACTGATTAGTGGTTCCAAATAAAGCTTCTTAGATCGTGGTTCATCCTGGTTTGACAAGAATCATGAAGATATTGCCATATGTCCGAACATGCCAATCTGGAATCATCTGGATAGAAAGTGGGATATCTTTTTACTCACAACTGCTATGAGATTTATTCAACTTCTTGGTTATTCTCCACTGATTAGTGGTTCCAAATAAAGCTTCTTAGATCGTGGTTCATCCTTGTTTGATAAGAATCATGAAGATAATGGCATATGTCCGAACAGACAAATCTAGAATCATCTGGATAGAAGGTGGGATATGTGAGTTTTTACAAGAGATCTCAACTCTATAAGTGTGTGTGTGTGTATAAGAACTCCAGTAGAGTAACAAGAGAGTTTGTAAGTGGAGATTCAAAGAGAGATAGATGAGAGTTTGTTTAGGTGTGTAGATTAGTGTTTACTTGAATCAGAAACAAGACTTTGAGAGATTATAAGACTTGAGAATAAGAAAGGGAGAGACTAAAGGATTCTGACTCAATAACACATTTTATAAATATGAAGGAGAGGGGAAATCCCCCTTACTCACTTAAGAGCTTACAAATTCGCCCATTACATGTTTATATAGTCTAAGAGCTTCACAAACCCTAAAACAAATGGATAAGAGATGAAGAGTGGAGATTAAATCATTTTGAATGGGTGGCTTGGATGCAGTCTTGGTCTGGTCAAGGTTATTTGAATCAAGGCTTCTCATTGGCTGAGATAGGCTGGCGCCCAAGCATAGTAGATTATGCTTCTTCCCTTCTTCTTGTCTAGATACATAATCTACTATGCTGCCTTTGCTTCTTCCTTTCCAGCCTTGCACAGCCTGTCACTTTGACTAGATGGATAAGGTTGCTTATCCAAACACTATTGAATAGCTTCTTCCTTTCAAACACTATTGCATAGCTTCTTCCTTCTCCTAACACTATTTGGTCGTCCATCACTCTTGCTTGTGATCCAAGACTTCCCAAACAGTGTATAGTACTTCCTGCATAGTGTATAGTGCTTTCTCACTATACACCATTACACCAACTTCTCCAAGTGTACCCAAACTCCTCCATTATCATCCACTCTTCTCTATAAGCCCTTCTTGGACTTTACTTAACTTGATAATCACTTCAGATTCCTTCTGAAGCTTGGTTGAACTCTTCAGCTCAATACTCATTTCTTTTCTTCAAGTTAACACTCCCCCTCAAGCTTGACTCTAGTGATCCTAAGTCAAGCTTGGAACCTTGAAGAACTTCCTCATTAAAAACCTCACCAAGGAAAACCCTTTGGGACAAAACCTTGATGAGGGAAAAAGAGTAAAGTCTCCAAGGCCTAGGGATTGGCCAGTGAGTCTTTGTGCCTTACCAACAATGTAAGGGACACAAAGACTCTGGATCATGGCCCTCATGTGATGCAAGGTAGATCACCACTCCTTTGCCCATCACTAACACTTCTTGTACTCTTCTTCAGATAGATCTTGGTCTCTCCCCCTTTCTCACAACCTTCCTGTTGTGATCAAGTGCTCGGACTACCAGATCTTCCTTGATAGATACAAGCTGAGTCTTGGTTGCTTCTTCTTCATGAGTCACCACCAAGTTACTGAAGCCTTCCTGATAAGATGCTTCAGTCTGTGATACCAACCATCTCACTCTAGAGACCGCATTGGAGATTGCCTCCACATCCTTCATTGTGCTTCATAACTGATCTGCTCCTCTTCTTGAATAACCACCAAGTACTCTCAGATCATGTAAGTCTCAACACTCCCCCTCAAGCTTGACCATGTGGAACAAGTCAAGCTTGGAAGGATAGCTTACATGATCACTTATCTTCACACTATTGACATGAAGACATAAAGATGAGAGATACATGAAGGAGATGCATCATAGGCAAGTTAAGTCATGTGATCAGTGTAGCTTGAGAAGCAAGCTATTCCGTACAAGTCTTGAACCCTAAGCAAGCAATGTAACCTAGCTTGGTGTGGAGGGCAAGACATCGATTTAAATCAACCAGAAGAAGACACAAGAAGGTGTGAGAGCCGTTGGAGTCTTTGACAAACAAGGAGGATTTAAATATAGTAAAGATCACATGATCTACTTAAGGAGTGACCGTTCATGACCTGTCTCTTTCACTCCTCTTTGCAGCTTCATTCTTTAATAGTATTTCTCTTGTCTTGTTGTATCTCTGATTGTCTTTAAATATTGTAACCATTGCACATAATCAAATCAAGGAAACAGTTCTCCTTCTTCTCTCTAGCAAATCGTCACTCTCTCTCTCTCTTACTCTCTCTCACTTGTTCTTGATTATTCACTCTGTTCTTGAGATTTCTAACATGGTATCAGAGCTATAAGCTCCTGATTACCTTTCTCTTCCGCAACATCACTCTGTTTACTCATTCTTTACTATATTTCCTACTTCAATTCTTCTCTTTACTCTTCAGATTTCTTTTATCCAGTGGGTAATAAATCTGTGTTCTTGAGTGTTCTTGAGTGTTCTTGAGTGTTCTTGAATTTTTTCTTCACTTTCTGAGTTGTGCTCACTCTGTTCTGTCCCTATACTTATTTCTTGAGAGTTTATCTGTTCTGAACTTGATTCCTGTCAGTTCTAGAATTTATTTCTCTCAAACACAGCCTTGAAATTTCAAATATCTCTTGGCGCCAAGCTTGAAGGATGGAGAGCTACAACCATGTGAAGATTCCAGTCACACTTAAGGGACCAGGAAACTACATTACCTGGTCTAGGATGACCATGACAGCCCTTGGAGGAAGAGGACTTTGGCAGCATGTGACTTCAAGCTCAGCTCCAAAGCAAACCATCCAAGGAGAAGATGGCCAGGAGATTGTAGTGGTAGATGAAGGCAAATGGGCTCAGGAAGATCTCATGGTGCTGTCTATCTTGCATAGCTCTCTTGATGGTCCACTTATGGACACCTACTGTCACTGCACAACTCCAAAACAGTTGTGGGACACTTTGCAAAGGGTTTATGGCAACACTTCAAACCTCACCAGAATCTATGAAGTGAAGAGAGCCATCAACAACTTGCAGCAAGAAGAAGGGGACTTCACCAAGCATCTTGGGAAGTATAGTCAGCTATGGTCTGAGCTAGAGATGCTAAGACCAGGCACCAATGACCCTGAAGTGATTGAGGCTAGGCGTGAGCAAGACAAAGTCTTTGGACTACTTCTCACTCTCAGCCCAAGTCTCACTGATGTGGTTAGGCACATACTAAGAGACAAGGAGCTCCCAAGCTATGATGAAGTGTGTGCTCAACTACAAAAGGAGATAGGCTCAGATGGACTCTTTGGTGGTGGAAAAGGAGAGTTATCTATGGTGCACAAGGCTGAGAAGATGGAGAGTGTAGCAGCTAACAAGGCTTACTATAAACCAAGAGGAGGAGGAGATAAGGCAGTGTCTTGTGAGCACTGCAAGAAGAGTGGACACTCCAAGACCAACTGCTGGATTCTTCATCCTCATCTCAGGCCTACCTCAGCTAACAGATACAGCCAGGCCAGAGCACATGAAGCAAGAGCCCAAGAGCATCCAGTATCAAACTCCATGCGCATAGGAGATGATGGGAGAGCCTTGGTCTCTACAGCACATACTGGTGGTTCCACCTCTCACGCCATGTCTCAGCCATCTCATGATGATGCATTCATCAGGAAGTCAGACATTGAGGCCTTGATCAAAGCCCTCAATGCAAATTCTGGTAACCAAAGTATTAATGCTTTAAATTCTATACACAATGCTTCTCACACTGCTAGGCCTTTAATCATTGATTCAGGAGCTTCTCACCATATGATTAGGGATGCTAGACTGATTAGTGATATTAAACCTGCTCTAGGTAGTGTTGTGATTGCAAATGGTGATAGAATTCCAATTGAGGGAGTAGGAAATCTGAATTTGTTTAACAAAGATTCTCAAGCTTTTTATATGCCTACCTTCACATCAAATTTATTATCTGTTAAAAGAGTTACTAATGACCTGGATTGCAATGTTATTTTCAGTCCTAATGATGTTTGCTTTCAGGATATTAAGACCAGTAAGATGCTGGGAAAAGGTGTGAGCAAGGGAGAGCTTTACTTGCTTGAAGATACCAATTTATCAGATTTATCTACTGCTTTGAATTCTGTTTTAGCTAGTAATGTGTTATGGCATGCTAGATTAGGCCATCCCCATGCTAGAGCTTTAAGCTTATTGTTACCTAATTTATCTTTTCAGAATGAATCTTGTGAGGCTTGTATTCTTGGCAAACATTGCAAATCTGTTTTTCCTCAATCTATGACTGTTTATGAAAATTGTTTTGATCTAGTGCATTCTGATGTGTGGACTGCCCCTTGTGCATCTAGAGAAAACCATAAATATTTTGTAACATTCATAGATGAGAAATCAAAATACACTTGGCTCACACTGATTAAAAGCAAAGATAGAGTTTTAGAAGCTTTTATTAACTTCCAAAACTATGTAACTAACCATTTCAATTCCAAGATCAAAATATTTAGGTCTGATAATGGTGGGGAGTATACTAGCAATGCCTTTAAACAACACCTAGCAAAGCATGGTATCATTCATCAAACAAGCTGCCCATACACACCACAACAAAATGGAGTTGCTGAGAGGAAGAATAGACATCTTATGGAGGTTGCAAGGAGCATGATGTTTCATACAAATGTTCCAAAGAGGTTTTGGGGAGATGCTGTGATCACAGCTTGCTATCTGATCAACAGGATTCCCACCAAAGTTCTCAAAGATGTCTCTCCCTTTCAGGTATTAAACAAAATCACACCTCCATTAGATCACTTGCGTGTGTTTGGTTGTGTGTGCTATGTCTTGACACCAGGAGAACAGAGAAATAAGCTGGAAGCCAAGAGTGTCAAGGGAATGTTCATAGGCTATACTCACACACAGAAAGGGTACAAGTGCTATATTCCAGATTCAAGAAGAGTTATGGTCTCAAGGGATGTCAAGTTTGTGGAATCAAAGGGGTACTATGATGAGAAGAGCTGGGAAAACCTTAGGGATCTCTCACAAGGACCATCTGATAGAGCAAACAACCTGAGAACCATTATGGAGAGTTTGGGAATCAGCTTACCTCAAAGTAATGTGGCGCCAGTACCAGCACCATCAGCATCTACACCAGCTGCTGAACATGATGGCGAACCAGTACCAGTACCAGTTATGGAGCCAGTCCATCTTGACCCTGAGGGAGGCAGTGAGCATGAATCAACACCAGCAAATGATTCAGCATCAACACATGATCAAGATGGAGCAGAATCTGATGGTGATCAAGGTCAGGAAGAAGCAGTGGTAGAAGAGCAGATTCAACCATTGAGAAGAAGTACTAGGGTGAGGAAGGATCCATCAAACTGGACCAGCACTAGAGTGTACTTCAACTCCAATGCAGTGGCTCATCCTACTCAAGCAGTCTGCTCCTTGGCATACTTTCCAGAAGAACATGTGGCATTTATCACCCACCTAGATGAAGCCTACATACCAAAGACCTATGAGGAAGCAATGGCACTGGATGAGTGGAGAGAATCAGTGGGAGATGAGATAGGAGCTATGATCAAGAATGATACATGGTTTGAAACTCAACTTCCAAAAGGCAAGAAGGCAGTAACAAGTCGCCTACTCTTCACTATCAAGTACAAAGCAAATGGTCAACCAGAAAGGAAGAAGACAAGGCTGGTTGCAAGAGGGTACACTCAAGTCTATGGAGAAGACTATTTGGATACATTTGCACCAGTGGCTAAGCTTCACACCATAAGAGTTGTTCTCTCCTTGGCTGTTAACTTGGAATGGGATCTCTGGCAAATGGATGTCAAGAATGCATTTCTTCAAGGAGAATTAGAAGATGAAGTCTACATGAGACCACCACCAGGAATGGAAGACATGGTCCAACCAGGAAATGTACTTAGATTGAAGAAGGCAATCTATGGGTTGAAGCAATCACCAAGAGCCTGGTATCACAAGCTTAGCACAACCCTTAATGGAAGAGGGTTTGTGAAATCAGAATCTGACCATACTCTCTTCACTCTCACCAGCAAGCAAGGCATTGTTGTAATCCTCATCTATGTTGATGATATTATCATCACTGGAAGCAACAAGGAAGGTATAACTTCAACTAAAGCTTTTCTTAAATCCTCATTTGATATTAAAGATTTGGGAGAGCTTAAGTACTTCCTTGGGATAGAAATATGCCGCTCTAAAGAGGGGCTTTTCTTATGCCAAAGGAAGTACACACTTGATCTTTTAAATGAGGCAGGAGAGCTTGGTGGAAGAGTAGCCAAGACACCACTTGAAGAGGGTTACAAGATATTGCGTGAGGGGGAGTTTGAAGATACACCATTTGGGGACTTCAAACTCTATAGAAGAATGGTGGGGAAGCTGATCTATCTCACCATCACAAGACCAGACATTTGCTTTGCTGTCAACCAAGTGAGCCAGCATATGCAAGCACCAAAGGTTCACCATTGGAACATGGTGGAGAGGATCTTGAGATACCTAAGGGAGGCTCCTGGTCAAGGTGTTTGGATGGGTTGCAACAAGAGCACAGAAATTGTAGGGTATTGTGATGCAGATTGGGCTGGTGATAGAGTGGACAGGAGGTCTACTACTGGCTATTGCACCTTCATAGGAGGCAACTTGGTTACTTGGAAGAGCAAGAAGCAGAAGGTGGTATCATGCTCAAGTGCTGAAGCAGAATATAGGGCCATGAGGAAGCTGACCAGTGAGCTGATTTGGATCAGGAACCTGCTGAGAGACTTGGGTATTGAAACAACAACACCAATCACCATGCACTGTGATAACCAGGCAGCCATTCACATAGCTTCAAACTCAGTGTTCCATGAGAGGACAAAGCATATAGAAGTGGATTGTCACAAGGTTAGACAAGCTGTGGAGCAGAAGATCATCCTACCTTGCTACACTAGAAGTGAAGATCAGTTAGCAGACATCTTCACCAAGGGAGCAAGCACCAAGGTCTGTGAGTCCATTCATCCAAGATTGGGACTCATAGACTTGGCTAGATCATGATCCCCTTAAGTCATGAAGCATCTACTCTTTTTCCTTTGTGTGTTTTTATCCCACTGGGTTTTTCACACAAAAGGTTTTAATGAGGGATGTCTTCATGAGTTCCAAGCTTAACCATACCTTATGGTAAAGCTTGAGGGGGAGTATTGACATGAAGACATAAAGATGAGAGATACATGAAGGAGATGCATCATAGGCAAGTTAAGTCATGTGATCAGTGTAGCTTGAGAAGCAAGCTATTCCGTACAAGTCTTGAACCCTAAGCAAGCAATGTAACCTAGCTTGGTGTGTGAGATTTTGTATGAATTAAGAGAGTAATATTGGTTAGAACTGAAGAATCAAAGAGAGAAAGATGAGCAATATCCGAGAGAGAGAGAGAGAGATGCGCAGAGTATAAAGAAATGAGGAAAATGAATTCCTTACTGATTTAGTTCACACAATGGTTACATAAATAGAAACAAGACATGACAATGAGACAAAGAGAATGAATAAACAATAGAGGTCGACATGAATAAACAAATGTAGATCGGATCTGGTCTTGCACACTGAGCTGAGGTGAAAGTGACATCTCTTTGTCTCTTCCTTCTTTACCAAAACATGTGATCTTGGTTTGTTTCCTTGCTCCAACGGCTCCTGACTCTTGACAACACTTGTTTAATTTATTCCAAGACATGAGGGGACCATGGCAATGTATTTGAATTACTTTGCCTCCCACACTTGCCTTGAAAGGCAAGTTTAGGTCTTAACCTTGATGATTGCTCTTCACTTCTCCGGATAACCTCCATCTCTTATCTATGCCATTCTTGTTCTTACTGTCATAACCATTGCTCTTTATTACTTCATGTCAACACTCCCCCTCAAGCTTGACCATATGGAACAAGTCAAGCTTGGAAGCCATGAAGCAATCCCTCATTAAAACCTTAGCTAGGCAAAACCCAGTGGGATAAAATCCAAGCCAAGGAAAAAGAGTAGATCACTTCATGGAGGAGAGATCAGTGACATGAGATATCTATGAGTCCCATCCTAGGATGGATGGACTCACAAACCTTAGTGCTTGCTGCCTTTGTGAAGATATCAGCTAGCTGGTCTTCACTTCTTGTGTAGCATGGAAGGATTACTTGCTGCTCCACTGCTTGTCTCACCTTGTGGCAGTCTACTTCTATGTGCTTTGTCCTCTCATGGAAGACTGAGTTGGATGCAATGTGTATTGCAGCCTGGTTGTCACAATGCATAGTCATTGGTGTGTTGATCTCGATCCCCAAGTCCTTTAGCAATCCCTTGATCCATATAAGCTCACTAGTAAGCTTCCTCATTGATCTATACTCTGCCTCAGCACTTGAACATGACACCACCTTCTGCTTCTTGCTCTTCCATGTGACCAGATTCCCTCCAATGAAGGTGCAATAGCCTGTGGTTGATCTTCTATCAACTCTGTCTCCAGCCCAATCAGCATCACAATACCCAACCACTTCAGTGTTCTTGTTGCAAGCCATCCATACTCCTTGACCAGGCGCCTCTCTTAGGTATCTTAAGATCCTCTCCACCATGTTCCAGTGATGCACCTTAGGAGATCCCATGTGCTGGCTTACTTGATTCACAGCAAAGCACAGATCAGGTCTGGTGATGGTTAGGTAGATAAGCTTGCCCACCATTCTTCTATACTTCTTGACATCTTTGAATGGAGTAGCTTCATACTCCCCCTCTCGCAGTACCTTGTAGCCTTCTTCCAATGGTGTTTTGGCTTGTTTACCTCCAAGGTTTCCTGCCTCATTTAAAATGTCAAGTGTGTACTTCCTTTGAGATAAGAAGAGCCCCTCTTTAGAGCGGCATATTTCAATCCCAAGGAAGTACTTCAATTCTCCCAAATCTTTAATATCAAATGCACTTTTAAGAAAGGACTTAGTTGAGAGGATACCTTCCTTGTTGCTACCAGTGATGATAATGTCATCAACATACACTAGAATCACAACAATACCTTGCTTGCTGGTTAGAGTGAAGAGAGTGTGGTCAGCCTCGGATTTTACAAATCCTTTCCCATTGAGAGTAGTGCTGAGCTTGTGATACCAGGCTCTTGGAGATTGCTTCAAGCCATAGATAGCCTTCTTTAGCCTCAAAACATTCCCTGGTTTCACCATATCTTCTAGGCCAGGAGGTGGTCTCATATACACTTCATCCTCCAACTCTCCTTGTAAGAAAGCATTCTTCACATCCATCTGCCATAGATCCCACTCCAAGTTGACAGCAAGTGATATAACAACTCTTATGGTATGCAGCTTGGCCACTGGTGCAAATGTATCTAGATAATCTTCACCATACACTTGAGTGTATCCCCTTGCAACTAGTCTTGTTTTCCTCCTTTCTGGCTTCCCATTAGCTCCATACTTGATGGTAAACAAGAGGCGACTTGTCACTGCCTTCTTGCCCTTTGGGAGTTCAGTTTCAAACCATGTATCATTCCTGATCATGGCTCCCATTTCATCACCAACAGACTCTCCCCATTCTTCATGTAGCATAGCCTCTTCATAGGTCTTTGGGATGTATTCCTGATCAAGTTCACTGATGAAAACTTGATGTTCTTGTGGGTACTGCGCAAGGGAACATACTGCACTCACTGGATGTGCCACAGCTTCAGCATTAAAATACACCCTTGTGTTCTTCCAATCTGAGGCTGGTCTCCTGGTTCTTGTACTTCTTCTCAAGGGTTGTATCTGATCAGTTCCATTGTTGTCACTCGGCTCTCCTTGTTGGATTTCAGTAGCTGCTTGTGGTTGTACTCCTATCTCATCTTGATCATGAGACACTACTGAGTTCTCTTCAGGTTGAGCTGGCGCATGCTGATCATTTCCATTGCCCCCCTCATGATCAAGGTGAGATACTCCATCATCTCCTACTGTATCCTCAGCAGCTTGTGTGGAGGTCTCCCTGACCTTCTCTGGTACCTTTGGTAGATTGATACCAAGTCTTTCCATAATCATTCTAAGGTTGTTAGCTCTGTCAGTGGCTGATTGAGAAAGATCCTTGAGCTCATCCCAACTCTTCTCATCATAATAGCCTTGTGACTCCATGAACTTAACATCCCTTGACACCAGAACCCTCCTTGTCTCTGGTACATAACATTTGTAACCCTTCTGATGTGTTGAATAGCCAATAAACATTGCCTTTCTGCTCTTAGCCTCTAACTTGTTCCTGAGCTCTCCTGGAATCAAAACAAAGCACACACACCCAAACACACGCAAATGATCTATGGATGATTTGGTTTTGTTCAGTACCTCATAAGGGGTGGCGTTGAGAAGGACTCTTGTGGGTGTGCGGTTGATGAGATAGGCAGCAGTAACCACTGCATCTCCCCAAAACCTCTTAGGCACGTTTGAGTGAAACATCATGCTCCTGGCCACTTCCATCAAGTGCCTATTCTTCCTTTCTGCCACACCATTTTGTTGAGGTGTGTAAGGGCAACTGGTTTGGTGGATGATTCCTTGCGAGGCAAGATATTGTTTGAAGGCTGTACTAGTGTATTCACCACCATTATCTGATCTAAGAATTTTAATCTTGACATTAAACTGGTTAGTGACATAGTTCTGAAAGTTTTTAAAAGCTTCTAGCACCCTATCTTTTGATTGCAACAAAGTTATCCAAGTGTACTTAGACTTTTCATCTATAAATGTCACAAAGTATTTATGTTGCTCTCTAGATGCACATGGGGCAGTCCACACATCAGAATGAATTAAATCAAAGCAATTATCATAGATGGTCATTGATTTAGGAAACACATTTCTACAATGTTTTCCTAAGATACAAGCCTCACAATCACTTTTAAAAGAAATACTAGGCAACAGGATGTTCAAGGCAGTAGAGTGAGGATGTCCTAATCTAGCATGCCATATTACATCTTTAGGGAATTCAGAAACAGAATTGAAATAACAGGATAAATCAGAAGCTGGTCTTGTGTCCTCAAGCAAGTACAAGTCTCCCTTGGTAACACCTTTGCCAAGCAACTTACTAGAATCAATATCCTGAAAAGAAACACTGTTAGGCCTGAAAGTAACTTGACAATTTAAATCATTAGTCACTCTCTTAACAGATAGCAAGTTTGAAGCAAATGTGGGCATATAAAAAGCTTTAGACACTTTGTCAAACAGTTTGAGATCACCCACACCTTTTATTGGAATTTTATCTCCATTGGCTATCATCACATGTCCTAAGGTTGGTTCAATGTTTTTAATCAAGCTTAAATCACTAATCATATGGTGGGAAGCACCAGAGTCTATAATTAATGGTTTAGCTGATTTAAAAGCATTCATAGAACTACCAACAGTGTGACAAGCACTAAGAGAAGTACCAAGGGTTTTAGATATACCAGATTCTTTTAAGGCTTTGATGAAAGCATCTAAGTCAGACTTCTTGATGGTTTCATCCAGGTTGGCCCTTGGTGTTGCATACACTGATGTGGAGGTCATAGCACTTCCCACGCCATTGCTGCTTGTTCCCATGGAGTGTGGTGTGGTTGGTTCAGTCCCATCCGCTGAGAAGTTTGCTCTAGCATCCTGGAACTGAGGGCGGGTCTCCTTGAACTTGTTTGGCTTCAAATGTGGGTGGAGGATCCAGCACTTGTCCTTGATATGACCCTTCTTCTTGCAGTGGTCACAGATCAAGACTTTCCTCTCTTCTTGCTTGTAAGCCTTGTTTGCAACAGCTTCTTCAGCTTGGTGAGCCATGTTGATGTCTCCTTTGTTTCCAAATAGACCAACTGAGCCCTCTTCCTTCTGGATTTGAGCACACACTTCATCCAGGTCAGGTAGCTTGTCAGATCTCAAGATGTGCTTAATCAGGCTTCCATATGAAGAGTTGAGAGTGAGCAGCAGTCCAAACACTTTGTCCTCTTCACGCCTGGTTAGGAGAGTGGTAGGATCAGTTGTGTGTGGTCTAAGCAGCTCCATCTCTGCCCAAAGGGACCTGAACTTGCCAAAGTGAGGCTGAAACTCCACATCTCCTTGGTTGAGAGCATTGATGGCTCTTTTTACTTCAAATACCCTAGTAAGGTTGGAGATGTTTCCATAAACCTTATAAAGAGTATCCCACAGCTGCTTGGTAGTCTCACAGTATGAGTAGGACTCCATGATTGCTGGCTCAAGGGAGCTGAGAAGGGCTGTGAGAACCATGAGGTCTTCTTGACTCCATTTTTCTTCATCAGCTACCACCTCCTCTTCTTTCCCATCTTTGCCTTGGATGGTTTGTTTTGGAGCTGCTTCTGTTATAGCATACTTCCATAAACCTCTTCCACCAAGAGCTCTCTTCACCATCCTGGCCCAAAAGAGATAATTAATCCCTTTTAAGGTCACAGGTATGTTGAGATGCTTGTTGTTGTTGTTGTTGTCTTCCATTTTTCTTCAAACCGCCAAGAACAAATCAAGAACAGGAGAGAGAATGTTTGAAAAACAGAGAATAGAAACAAGGAACAGAGTGTTGCGGAAGTGAGAATAGGTTTCAAGAGCTTTGATGCTCTGATACCATGAGATTTTGTATGAATTAAGAGAGTAATATTGGTTAGAACTGAAGAATCAAAGAGAGAAAGATGAGCAATATCCGAGAGAGAGAGAGAGAGAGATGCGCAGAGTATAAAGAAATGAGGAAAATGAATTCCTTACTGATTTAGTTCACACAATGGTTACATAAATAGAAACAAGACATGACAATGAGACAAAGAGAATGAATAAACAATAGAGGTCGACATGAATAAACAAATGTAGATCGGATCTGGTCTTGCACACTGAGCTGAGGTGAAAGTGACATCTCTTTGTCTCTTCCTTCTTTACCAAAACATGTGATCTTGGTTTGTTTCCTTGCTCCAACGGCTCCTGACTCTTGACAACACTTGTTTAATTTATTCCAAGACATGAGGGGACCTTGGCAATGTATTTGAATTACTTTGCCTCCCACACTTGCCTTGAAAGGCAAGTTTAGGTCTTAACCTTGATGATTGCTCTTCACTTCTCCGGATAACCTCCATCTCTTATCTATGCCATTCTTGTTCTTACTGTCATAACCATTGCTCTTTATTACTTCATGTCAACAGTGTGGAGGGCAAGACATCGATTTAAATCAACCAGAAGAAGACACAAGAAGGTGTGAGAGCCGTTGGAGTCTTTGACAAACAAGGAGGATTTAAATATAGTAAAGATCACATGATCTACTTAAGGAGTGACCGTTCATGACCTGTCTCTTTCACTCCTCTTTGCAGCTTCATTCTTTAATAGTATTTCTCTTGTCTTGTTGTATCTCTGATTGTCTTTAAATATTGTAACCATTGCACATAATCAAATCAAGGAAACAGTTCTCCTTCTTCTCTCTAGCAAATCGTCACTCTCTCTCTCTCTTACTCTCTCTCACTTGTTCTTGATTATTCACTCTGTTCTTGAGATTTCTAACACACACCATTGCAACACCTTGAACTCGCCATCTTTGTATGGAATGCTTGTGGAAGCTTCTCCCTCTTCAGTCACCTCACACTAGAAGCCGCCCTGATAGAGTCTTCATCTTCTCACAGCCAAGAGTACTCTGAATACTCTCTTGCCTAGACACGCCACTGCCTAGACCCAAATGACTTCTTCTTCAGTTGCTTGCAATGGCTCTTCTAAATCGCTTGGAAGCTCACTTAACTCCCCTCCTCAAGCTTGGATTGAGACTTGGGATCCAAGCTTGCAAGGTGAGCTTCAGTGACTCCAAACACTTGTGGCGCATCACCACTCTCTTTACTCTTCTCCATTGTACCCACAATGGCAACACATTCTGCCTCTTTCAACTTGGATGGATGGTGAACCAAGAACACTCCTTGTGAACCTGAAACATCACTCAAACTCCAGCAAAGATCAGAAACAAGTGCATTGGGATCACATCTTGACTAATCATCAAGATTGATCTCCAATGTCTTAAGCTTTGCAACAGATTGAAAACAAGAATGATCAAGTTCCCCTCTTTGCAATCTTTCCTCTCCAAGTACAAGCAAGATCAACCAGAATCAATGCAAGCTACTAGGCAAATTTTTAAAACTCCTTTACTCAGCTATTAGACATGAATCTAATGCCTCAATGTAAGGTAGCTACTAGACAGTATGTATCCTCTTTAAAGAACCTTTAGCTTTAAAGTCCATACATACTAATCTTCAAGACTATATGCAACAGCTTTAATCAGTTTCAATCCATGTATGCAAGCAGATTAAACAATCCTATCATGCACCATTATGAACCGGAACTAAGCATATTCAATCTCACACACCAAGCTTCAACCTTAAGTGATTTATGTACATGAATGCAAGCTGGATAAGATAACAAATCTACCATCCTAACAAGACATTTCATTAAGAATCAGGCAAGCAATTTTTAAACAACTCTCTAAGCATTTTTTAAAACACTCTCAACCACTTAACAATACTCTTATGCATCCAGGGACAGATTCTAAACCATTTTAGCAATCTTTAAACATCCACAGGAACCAACAATCACACACAACACAACCTGTTAATCAACACACAAGCTCAATATCAAGATGGGAAAACGTTTTGCTTACAGCCAAGAAACCAGCACTGGTTTCTTGAATCTCCATGGCTAAAGGTCATGTCTTTGTTGGATCAGAGAGCATGGATCGTCACCCACCTCCTTCTCCTTCAGTTCATGGCCACCATCTTGTACCACCAGCTCAAAGACCCCTCCTTTCTTCATCTCTACTAGGCGCCAAGCTCTTGACACCATTTCTTTTGGAACCGGATGTGATCTTCTCTTGGACAGGGCGCTTTGGAACAAGGATAGCTAGGCCTTCTCCATACACCTTTGCTTCCAAAGAGCATCACCATCTGGGCAGGAAGAGAACAGGATAAGGAACCACCAGGAATCGCCAAGCTTCAATCTTTCTTCTTCATAAGAACAGAACAGTATGGAGACAGCTTCAATGGTTTGGATTTGAGCTGAGGTGAGAGCAAGTGATTTGCGGAAGCTACAGCTCAGGTTCTGATGAACCTGGCTCTGATAGCATGTGAGTTTTTACAAGAGATCTCAACTCTATAAGTGTGTGTGTGTATAAGAACTCCAGTAGAGTAACAAGAGAGTTTGTAAGTGGAGATTCAAAGAGAGATAGATGAGAGTTTGTTTAGGTGTGTAGATTAGTGTTTACTTGAATCAGAAACAAGACTTTGAGAGATTATAAGACTTGGGAATAAGAAAGGGAGAGACTAAAGGATTCTGACTCAATAACACATTTTATAAATATGAAGGAGAGGGGAAATCCCCCTTACTCACTTAAGAGCTTACAAATTCGCCCATTACATGTTTATATAGTCTAAGAGCTTCACAAACCCTAAAACAAATGGATAAGAGATGAAGAGTGGAGATTAAATCATTTTGAATGGGTGGCTTGGTGTAGCCATGACCAGAGACCTTGAGGAGGAGCTGAGTGACACTGATGAGGAGGCTGCTGATGAGGAGAACCAGGACCAGAACCAGAACCAGAGAGATACACCAGGAGAGCCAGCTAGTGTGTGGATTGGACCAATGACTAGATCAAGGCTGAAAGCACAAGAGAAGAGTCTCCAAGACTTAGCCAAATTCGTGGGAGCAAGTTCTAAAGGGGAAGACCAAGACAAACCAGCTTGTTGGTTCAATTTGATTTCAATGTAATTAAGTTGGTTTATTTGGTTTTCATTTATTTCAAACCAAGACAAATTAGGATTAGTTAAACCAGTTTTAATTAGGATTAGATGTCCTGTCGATTTGGTTTAGTTCTCATAAACCAAATTGGTTAAGGATTAGGTTAGACATCGTTTTCTCTTTTACTTAAAGACCACGCAGCTTGTTCTTCTTCTTCAACTTTGAATCTAAGAATTTTACAGCAACTTGTTTGCCTTGTCTCAAGCTTTCTCTGTTCAGCTCAAGAACATTGATCACACTTAAAGGAAGGAATTCCTAGTGAACCCCATCTTAGACAATAAAAGGTAATCTTGTGTCTTTGAGTAGCAAACCATCCTTGTCGCCAATCCATAGGCTCAGGGAGACGTCCATAGTTCAAAGGAGTGCTAGTAGCCTCTTAGAACAACCCATATCCATCCACCTTCAAGTGATCCATAGTTTAAGCCATACCCAGGCTGCACCAAGTGGTATCAGAGCCACTTGAAGGTTAGGGTTCTGGTTTGTCTACTCTTCTCAATCACTCCATCAAACACTTTTTCTTTTCTATCTATCTGTTGTAAGCCGGCTGGGCCAACCCTGGTAATCAAAAAAAAAAAAAAAATAAGAAAAGAGATCTCTGATCCAAATCAAAAAAAAAAAAATAATAAGAATAGCTGAAGAGAAATCCAGCTCAGGGTGGTAAAGCCAGCTGGTGCCAAATCTCTTAAAACTTTCTATCTTGGTTCATTGGGGTTTTAGTTCTAGATCTTAAGTTTAGAACTTTGTTTTTCAACTGAACTTGTGGGAAGAGCTGAGACTTGGCGACTTGAAACTTGAGTGAGAGAGAGATATTTTGTTCCTGGCTTTGTGTTTTCTCTAACTATTTCAGGAACAATGGGAGATGAGAGGCGAGAGGGGAAGCAACCTGAGGGGTCAGGAGAACCAACTGTTCAACAGATCAATCTCAATCAAGTCCAGTTTGAGGCTATGATGGCTGAGATAACCAGGAGAATGCAAGTCAACTTCAATAGAACTCAACAAGCTAATGATGTTTTAGTTGATGATAATGCAGGGCAGGAGAGAGCAGCAGCTGTTGCTGGAGCTAGGAGAGCACGCATTGGACCTATAAGGGGAGCACGGTTTGAGGTTGCAGGTCATAGGCTCTATGGTGAACAAGTAGAGGATGATGAAGCTGAAGAAAGTGATGATGAGTCTCTGGCTAGTCAGCACAACAGACACCATAACCGCAGGCGACCAGCTGATAACCTAGGCAATCTCAAGCTTAGAATTCCTCCATTCCATGGCAAGAATGACCCTGATGCTTATCTGGAGTGGGAGAAGAAGATTGAATTGGTTTTCAATTGCCAGCAGTTCACTGAGGAGAGGAAGGTCAGACTAGCAGCCACTGAGTTTTGTGGTTATGCTATTAGCTGGTGGGATCAGATTGCTACTACCAGGAGACGCAATGGAGAGCTTCAGATAGCTTCCTGGTTTGAGATGAAGACTGTGATGAAGAAAAGATTTGTTCCTATTCACTATGGGAGAGATCTACACCAGAAACTGAGAAGACTGTCTCAAGGATCCAAGAGTGTAGAAGACTACCATCAGGAGATGGAAACACTTATGCTGAAGGCTGATTTGGAAGAAGGAGCAGAAGCTACAATGGCTAGATTCCAAGGAGGTCTAAACAGAGATATCCAGGATAGATTGGAACTACAAGAGTATGAGGACATGGATGAACTACTGCACAAAGCCATCCTGATTGAGCAGCAAATTAAAAGAAAGAGTTCCAACAAGTCTCCATACAATGCAGCTTCCAAACCGGCTTACTCCAAGGATGACAAGCCATCTGATAAACCAAAGGAGGGATCTACCTCAGGGGAAGCCAAACGAGATGACAAGGGAAAAGGGATAGCCACGCCTACTAGGACCAGGAACATCAAGTGTTTCAAGTGCCATGGTTTTGGGCATTATGCCAATGAGTGTACCAACAAGAAGGTGATGACTATCCTAGCCAATGGAGAAGTGGTTTCTGAGGAAGAAGATGCTAGTCAAGAGACTGATGATGAGGGAGTGGAATACCCTGTCCGAGGAGAGCTACTAGTTACTAGGAGACTTCTCAATGCTCAACCTAAAGCCAAGGAGGATGATCAGAGAGAGAACCTATTCCACACCAGGTGTTTGATTCAAGACAAGGTGTGCAGCTTGATCATTGATGGAGGAAGTTGTACTAATGTAGCAAGTGATGAGTTGGTAAAGAAGCTGGGTCTTGAAGTGTACAAGCATCCTAAACCATATCTCTTGCAATGGATCAATGAAGAGGGAGGTTTAAAGATCAGCAAGCAAGTGAAGGTGTTATTATCAGTGGGAAAATACCAGGATGAGATCACTTGTGATGTGGCACCTTTGGAAGCTAGTCACATTCTCCTTGGAAGGCCATGGCAGTATGACAAGAGATCAGTACATGATGGCTTCACCAACAGATATACCTTTGCTCACAAGGAGAGGCAAGTCACACTGGCGCCCATGACACCTCAAGAGGTACACCAGGATCAGATGCACCTCAAGATGAAGAGGGAGAAGACTAAAGCAGCCGGCAAGACCTTGTTGCTGGAGGAGGGCGACCAGGTAAGTAAGCTTAATCTCTTTGCTACTGCTAAAGATATCAAAACTGCCATGATAGAACAATCAAACTTGATATTAGTAGTTTACAAAGAATTGCTGAACTCTTCTACTAACATTGATCCTGTGATTCCAGTGGAGATTGAGTGTCTTTTGCAGGAATATAAGGATGTGTTTCCAGATGATAATCCCATTGGCTTACCACCTATCAGAGGGATAGAACATCAGATTGACTTTGTACCAGGAGCCACCTTACCAAATCGGCCAGCATACAGGACCAATCCTGTGGAGACTAAGGAGCTTCAGAAACAAGTCAATGATCTCTTGGAGAAGGGGCACATCAGGGAGAGCATGAGTCCTTGTGCTGTACCTGTTCTGCTGGTGCCTAAGAAAGATGGAAGCTGGAGGATGTGTGTGGACTGTAGAGCCATCAACAACATCACAGTTAAGTACAGACATCCTATCCCTCGCTTAGATGATATGCTAGATGAGTTACATGGTTCATGTGTCTTTTCTAAAATTGATTTAAAGAGTGGTTACCACCAGATTAGAATGAAAGAAGGAGATGAGTGGAAAACTGCCTTTAAAACTAAGCTAGGATTGTATGAATGGCTTGTGATGCCTTTTGGTCTTACTAATGCACCTAGTACTTTTATGAGGCTGATGAATCATGTCTTGAGAGCTCTCATTGGGCGATTTGTAGTAGTGTATTTTGATGATATACTGATCTATAGTAAGACCATGAAAGAGCATGTTAACCATTTGAAACAAGTTCTAGATGTGCTTAGGAAAGAAAAGCTGTATGCCAATTATAAAAGTGTTCTTTTGGGACAGATAACCTTGTTTTCCTAGGTTTTGTTGTGACCTCACAGGGCATACAGGTTGATGAGGAGAAGGTGAAGGCTATCAAGGAGTGGCCGATTCCTAAAATCCATTGGAGAAGTCAGGAGCTTCCATGGACTTGCTGGCTTCTATAGGAGGTTTGTGAGAGACTTCAGTACAGTTGCTGCCCCACTCACTGAAGTAATCAAAAAGAGTGTTGGTTTCACTTGGGGGCAAGCCCAAGAAGATGCATTTTCATATGCTAAAAGAGAAGTTAACAAGTGCTCCTTTGCTTGTACTCCCTGATTTTCTAAAACTTTTGAAATTGAATGTGATGCATCTGGTGTTGGGATAGGAGCTGTGTTGATGCAGGAAAAGAGGCCTATAGCTTACTTCAGTGAGAAGCTAGGAGGCGCCACCTTGAACTATCCAACCTATGACAAGGAGCTGTATGCCTTGGTGAGAGCCTTGCAAGTGTGGCAACATTACTTGTGGCCAAAAGAGTTTGTGATCCATACAGATCATGAGTCTCTTAAAGCATCTCAAAGGGCAACAGAAGCTGAAACAAGAGGCATGCTAGTGGTGGAGTTCATTGAGACATTCC
>NW_026616360.1:0-26240 GCF_000801105.2 Raphanus sativus | reverse complement strand
AATGGATACAAGACTAAGTTTGTGGTTACTCACGGGAGTCTGTTGGGAGATTCGTTTTCGACAGTTGTGGCAGTGGAAGGGATCAACCAAATACGAACGAAACAGCTGACATCACTATCAGAGCAAGAGCTAGTGGACTGTGATACGAATGAGAACCAATAGGGTGTAATGGAGGTCTGATGGACCTGGCTTTTGAGTTCATCAAGGAGAAAGGAGGACTAACGAGCGAGCTAGTGTACCCTTACCAAGCTTCTGATGAAACTTGTGACAAAACAAGGGTTTGTCATATACTAAACAGTTATCGAAGAGTTAAGAAAGTCAATTAGTAATGAAGTTCAAATAACACAAGTCATTATATATACCGTAGGAAATGCTCCGGTGTTTCAATCGATGGACACGAAGATGTTCCTGAGAACAGTGAGGATGATCTAATGAAAGCTGTTGCTAATCAGCCTGTCTCTGTTGCCGTTGATGCTGGAAGTTCAGACTTCCAGTTCTACTCCGAGGTAAAAATAATACATACACAATAATCTAAGTTCAAAAACAGACTAACTCCGTCTGATTACAGTTTGTCGTTTTAGATTAAAAAATTTGCACTTTTTAAGAAAATCATTGAATCTGTCGTTCCCTTAGATAAGTCGGTTACATGTTTTTCTTAGTATTCAGTGAACTAAATAATTGGATAAAATGGAACTTTCTTTCAAAATATGCACATATTTTCTGAGGCATGCTGGTGGTGGTAGGGAGTGTTTACAGGGAGATGTGGAACAGAGCTAAATCATGGAGTCGCAGCTGTCGGTTATGGAACAACGATAGATGGAACAAAGTACTGGATCGTTAAGAACTCTTGGGGAGAGGAATGGGAGAGAAAGGGTACATAAGGATGCAAAGAGGAATCCGTCATAAGGAAGGTCTATGTGGTATTGCTATGGAGGCTTCTTATCCTCTCAAGAACTCAACACTAACATCCTTCTGGACCTTCCTCCACGCTAAAGGATGAACTTTAAAGCTCTTTATATTAATATCTACAAGAAAATAATAAGTTTGATTATCATTTGTTTTATGATGTCTTGCTTCCTTTCATACAGAAAAAGGGAAAATCGCATAAAAACACTCAAAGTGTCACTTACTTAGCACTTTAAACCTTGAAGTTTTTTTCACTAACACTTTTAACTTTCAAAGTGATATTTGTATCATAAAAAAACCTCCAAATCAAAAAATTGACGGCCGTTCAGCAGGTAATTTTTTCAAAAATAATTATTTATTAATAAAATAAACAAAATAAATAAATAAATAAATAAAAATCCAAACAATAAATAAAAATCGAAAATTTTAATAAATTTTACAAAAATCAAAATAAAAAAATAAATTAAAATTTTAGAAAATTAAATAAATATATTAATTATTTTCTAAAATATTAATAAAAATAACTAAAAATAATAATAAATAAGATTAAATTTAAATAGAGAAGAACTAAATAAAAAGTTCACAATTTTTTTTATAAAATGGAAAATATAAAATTCAAAATTCAAAATTCACAAGTGACGATGATGATTTCTCACATAACCATTAACAATGACGATAATTGTCATATCTCCAATGATAGTTTCCAACATCATCTTAAAAATGACAAAAAATCTTTTTCAAACTTTTGAATTTTCATTTTTTTGAAATATATGAATTTTTTATTTTCTGTTTTTAGTTTGATCTCATTTAGTTTTGAATTTTAATTTTCTAAATTTTAATTAATTTTCTGATTTTTTCTAATTTTTTGATTCTTATGTAATTAATAAAAATCAGAAAATTAGAAAAAATCAGAAAATTAATTAAAATTCAAAACTAAATGAGATCAAATTAAAAAACAGAAAACTAAAAAATCATATATTTTCAAAAAAATGAAAATTCAAAAGTTTGAAAATATTTTTTTTTGTCATTTTAAAGATGATGTTGGAAACTATCGTTGGAGATATGACAATTATCGTCATTGTTAATGGTTATGTGAGAAACCATCATCGTCACTAGTGAATTTTGAATTTTATATTTTCCATTTTATAAAAAAATTGTGAACTTTTTATTTAGTTCTTCTCTATTTAAATTTAATCTTATTTATTATTAATTTTTTAGTTATTTTTATCAATATTTTAGAAATAATTTAATTTTTAATATATTTATTTAATTTTCTAAAATTTATATTTTTTTTGATTTTGTTTTTTGATTTTTGTAAATTTTATTAGAATTTTCGATTTTTATTTATTTTTTGGATTTTATTTATTTATTTTGTTTATTTTATTAATTAAATAATTATTTTTGTGAAAATTACCTGCTGAACCGGTCAATTTTTTGATTTGGAGGTTTTTTATGATACAAATGTCACTTTGAAGGTTAAAAGTGTTAGTGAAAAAACTTCAAGGTTTAAAGTGCTAGTAAGTGACACTTTGACGGTTTTTTATGCGATTTTCCCTACAGAAAAATGTCATGTTTGCTTTTCTTTTATTTCTTTACTAGGTGTTTAACCCGCAATTTTGCGGGTAGTTATATTATATAAAGAAATATATATTATTTTTACATTGTTATGATTTTTGAATAATAATTGAAAATTTAATATTTGTTATGTACCATATTGTGATCGACATAACCGGACCGACCAGGACCGTACCGACCGCAGGAGATAATGCTTATCGACTGTTATACTTATCCACTTAGGATAAACACGACCTGATGTATATATATATATATAAGACCCCTGGTTAAGATTAATAATAAGAAACACGTTTCCCCACTTAGTTTTATAACACGTTATCAGCACGATACGTTCTCCAAAAACCCGAGCTACCCAAAACCACCAAAAACCCAAAAAACAGTGCATCTTACAATCGCTCTATCTCTCCAACTGTAAGGATCCAGACAACGAGCCACATATCAAATCGAAGCTCTCGACAAAACGAATCCAACGCCGTAAACCTCGTGTCAATCCGATCTCGGACGCTCCCTCACGCTCTGTTTCAATACGCGCCGCCAGTAACCCTAAAAACCCTAATTTTGGCGCAACTTCAAATCGATCGATCTCTTCAATCCTGAAGAACCAGAAGACGAGTAATATATCAAATTGAAGCTCTTGACGAGACGAACAGATCACCGTAAACCTTGTGTCGATCCGATCTTAGACGCGCTTTCACGCTCTATTTCAATAAGCGCCACCATAAACCCTAAAAACCCTAAAACTCTAATCTCCTCTTTTGTTTTACAATTTGTGTTTGATCATCATTTTAACTTGTTTTTGACTCTTGTGTTTAAGGTCTAACCAAGATCAAACCCTTGATTCATAAATTCCATTCAACCCAATTGGAAGTTAAGAAGAGGCGACCAATTTTTTATCCGTTCCGGTCATGCAGTTCGCGATCCGACTCGTTCCTGCTCTCGGTGGTCCGGTTCTACAAACATCAAAGTTTAGGTAATTAAAATTCTGAAATCTAAAAGAGAACCATACTGAATTTGGTTGTATTGATAAAGGTTTAAGACTATTAAAATTTGCAAAACCCCAAACCCTAAGATAATAGATCCCAAAATCCTTTGAGTAAGTTGGAGCTTTCAAGTCCAACAGAGATTGTTTCTAACAATTAAACTCGAAACCCTAATGGTTTTGAATCTCACAGCTTGATCTATTGATCTATAAAGTAACTAAAACCCTAAATATGACCTATTATGTATTATGGTCTGAAAATTAATTAAAATTCATGATAATCTCCTAAAAATCCCCAAAGTTAGTTTTCCATCATCAGAATCCGACCCATTGGTCTGGAACTATCTAGAAAACGATTTTTCGGTTTCTGGTCAGAAATTGACCCCTTCAAATAAATTCCGAAAAATTAATTAAAATTCACCAAAAACCATGATAAATCCTAACTAAGAAACCATATAAGTAGTTTCTTCAGATTCGTTTTTAATCACATAGTCATAGTGTAAATTTTTCATACCGAAAAAGTGCATAAAAAGTGTGTGATTGTTTGAATTATTTGAATCACCTAGAAACGATTGTTAGGATCTCATTCTGATTTTGGTTGAATCATTGGAGATTGCTTGAAAAATTTCGGATTTTTCCAGATTGCAAAGTTGCAAATTTTACTTTTTTCAAAACTTTCCGGTTTTGTGAAAATTAACTTTTTATGGTTTCTGAAAACTTCCATATTAGTTTTAGAATAATGGAAGATTGGTAAAACTAGTTTAAAACCATAATTGAACGTTTTCCAGATTGATAGAATGCAAAATTAACTTTTCTAAAAACTTCTGTTTTTGAGAAATTGTCTTTTATAAGTTGCTGGAAACTTTTCATTTTTCTTTTGGAAGATTAGAAAAATGCTATAATTGTTAAGATTGATCTGATTTTTTTAAGTCATATAATGGTTTCGAAAATAATTATTAAAAATGAAACCATATATTTTCGAAACCCTAAACCCTATTTTCTCTCTCTAGAATCCGATAATATTTTAAATCATCTAGAATCAATTATTTGATATGATTTAAATTTTTTTTCCATCTTGATCATGTAGACAATGATTGCTAAGGTTGCATTATAAAACATTTTTTTAATTGATTGATCATATGAGAAAATCAGATTGCTAGATTGAAAGAAAAATTGGATTGCATTGCATTAATTCAGAGGTTGAAAGAAACTAAAACCTGCATTGCTATATTGACTAAAAAAAATTGGATTGAATTATAAATAAATGGGTGAAAGAAACCAAATCACATTGCATAAATAAAAGGTTGAAAGAAACCAAAATGCATTGTTTGAATCCGATTATAAGTCAAATAATAAGACTCTAAAATCTATATTTTCAGATGTCGAATTTGGATTATCAAGCCATTAATCTCTCTGGAGATAATTATTTAAAATAGGCCATGAACACTGCAATTGTCCTGAAGATAAGAGGACTTGACAGATGTATCATCAAAGGCGAGTATGCAACTGAAAATGAAAAATATGGGGCAGTAACAATTATTCGCCAACATCTCACTGAGGATCTCGGAGATCAGTATCTAATTATTGCGAACCCTCTAGATCTTTGGACAGAGTTAAAATCCAGATACACAATAGTGTTATTACCAAAGGCTAGGCATGAGTGGATAAATCTCAGATTTCGGGACTTTAAGTCCGTAGATGAATATAACTCAGCTCAAATCAAAATCGTTTCTAAATTGAAACTATGTGGTGAAGAGGTAACAGAGGAAGATTTACTGGAAAAGTCATTCCTCGCAGCTGATCCAAGGGATCTATTGTTACAATATACCTACAGAAAAAATGTTTCACCACTTATACGAATTTGATCTCGTATCTATTACAAGCTGAGAAGAATAATGAGATACTAAAGAAAACCAGTGAGATGAGACTTCCTGAAGCCAATAAGGCTGGAGAGAATAAGGATGAATCCAAAGAAGCCACGTCCAGAATAATAAAAGGAGTGGTCGGCTTATACATTGCCTAAGAATTGAGATTTTGACATTCTGATTTTATGTTTTGATTTGTTTGTCATTTATATTTTTTTATATAATAAGAGTTGTTTTAGTTTTATATTATCATGTTTGACTTGCTTGATAATTTCTTGAATGATAAATGACAAATGATTTTTTTTTTTTTAAAAAGAGTATAGTAATTAAATTTTTCCGACCAAAGGCATTGCCTAAAGGGGGCATGAATTATTCACCCAAATAAAAGACCCATTTGAGTTATAAAATTTTGAAAATGAATGGTTTCCACATTGAACCAATGGGCAAAAGAAATATAAATTCCTTAAGATTATAAAGAAAGTAAAAATCGCCCAAGGCATAAAAATGGTCGAGACTGTACTCCCAACTGATCTAAACTATGCTAAAAGATCAGTATGATAAAGGCAAAAGGCCTAGGTAACCAGATAGGTTGACCACGAAATTTTATACACTTTATGGCATGACTGGACTAGTCATCCAGGTCTTTAAAATTGATGCAAAGATTGATATCGAAAAAAGGCACAAAAGAGTTATCCCATAGAATCTCACGTTGTGTAACATGTACACAAGGGAAACTCAATAGGCTATAATGTTCCAAGCATCTAAAATATTTATAGCATGTTCATGAGGGGGAGAAATGACACTCCCGTGGTCCATGAACAACACTAAAAATCCGAGTGACATGGTCTATGACCATGATAGAACTTGGCCGAATTCTTTGTGATACAAAGATCACTAGCTAATGCTTGGGAACACATGGATTTAAATGTAATAAAAATATGCATCAGGCCATATAAAGTTAGCATAGATATTCCCACCTAAGAATGATAAAGGGTCATGATCCAGACATAGACCATCCTAAGAGATTATGTATAGACCACCACAATAATATGTGCCGTCTAGGATGGAACCTCATAAAAAGATGAGATAAGATTGGCAATATATGTTGGATATGAGAATGCTTTCTCCCACGATTTTATAAGAAACCTTGAGCCAAATATGGGTGATCAGATTAAGGCCAGGTTTACGGATTGCATGATTAAATCCGACTATCCAACATTAGGGGGAGAAAGAAATAAGCTGGTACAAGTATAAAGAAATGGAATGGTATTAACCATCCTTATCTTGGCAAGATCCTCGGAGCAGAGAATATGATTTAAGACGTCCAAAGAAAGATCATACAAAGCTAGCTAAAAGAATGCCAGACAGATTAGACCCGAAAAGAAAAGAAAAGAAAAAGAATGACTAAGTCATACCAGCTTAAGCACCACGAAATTAATGTCCTAGAAGAGACATAATCAAGTTGCTATAGAGTCTAAAGATAGACCAATATGTTCCATAAGATAAGGAACCTCGGAAATGAAAAGAAAGGTGCATAGAAATGACATATCTGAGGTCATAAGGGAAACCATACCAGACATTGAGATAAGGCTGCGCAGCTAAACATCAAAGGAACCAGACCATGTAGTTTGGGACGCCAAACTACAAGGTAATGAAGGTTCTTAGTAACAATGAAATCTCTAATCGATTAGTTCATGTCTGGAACACAATGGAACCATACATATAATAGAGTGTCGACACATACACACATAAAAGATAAAGATGCATAAGGAAATATCACTTGAGTTTAAAATATATAAGCGAGGATCAGAACCCACGTGAATACAAGAATGCATTCATAGATTAAAAGGTTGAAACCGTGGGGGTTTAAAAGAAAGATTCAAAGAATCTATAAAAGAGATGGGTGTATTGGCCATATATAGAAACACCATCTGATAAGATAAAACCAGTGAAAATAGGTCATGTGTGGGAAAGAAGAAGAAATCGTGAGACATGGACTAAGGTGTTCATATTCCTATTTACAGCATTCAAAGAATGGCTTGATTACACAAGGATACACACAAAGACTAAGGAACAGATTATAAGGAGATGTACTCCTATGTGGTGGATGCTACTATAAATTCGAAAATGATAAATGTCTGGATATAAGTAAGAAAGAAATGTAGTAAGCAGCATGTTGATCACTGGATAAAGAAATGATAAGAATATCAAAAAGATGAGAAAAAAAAATTCTCATGGAATAGTTTTGTTCCTAAACTATTCATGGACTGAAACAAGGCAGCTGCAAATGATAGACTAAGAAAATACTTAGTACAATCAGTCCATAGATCCTTATAGAAAATATTATAATTCCTTGTGTTTATGTTTATACCAAACCAACCTAAAGAGAGGTTCAATGATACAAGTTATCGATTGATTTTGGACAGAATATGATGGGACTAGAAATCTTAGCCATATATGAGTATACTGGCGTGTGATGACAAGGTCTATGACTTAACATGTATGTTTTCGAAAACATAGCATTGTCTACGACAAAATGAAAAAAGTCATGAGACATCATCCAGAGATAGTGACCAGAACAATGACTGAGTCAATAATAAAATGAAAGTGTCCACGGTATGGCAAAGCCATGAGACTAGAGGAACTGTGGGACATGAGAGGACCTGCAAGAAAGATTTAATCGCAGGATAGAGGTACATCCAAGTACTGGTCGAGTACTATCCGAGTACTGATTGAGCATCATCCATCCGACCAGAACATGAAGACATTGTCGAGTGGTCAGCATCAAAGGAGCACGTCTTGACCATGTCCAAATGAAGTTACAGAAGGCCGGCGAAATTACAAAGTATTACAAAAAGCTCATCGACCAGATAGAAATGCATCGTCCAAAGATCTACAGTGATGCATTCATCAGGGGGAGTTCATGTGTTGTACTCTTTTTCCTGTCCATGGTTTTCCATTTTGCCACATTGGTTTTGGGGTTTTCCAGAAGAGGTTTTAATGAGGAAACATTAAGCATGCAACGAACCAGTACCGGATGTGTCGATCAAGGGGGAGTGTTATGTACCAGATTATGATCGACATAACCGTACCGACCGTAGGAGATAATGCTTATCGACTGTTATACTTATCCACTTAGGATAAACACGACCTGATGTATATATATATATATAAGACCCATGGTCAAGATTAATAATAAGAAACACGTTTCCCCACTTAGTTTTATAACAATATTTAAATTTTTAATTTCAAATATTTGGACAATCAAATATTTCAGTATATATTTTTAGAAGATATGTGAGATTTAAAATAGTTCAAAAACATAAACCTTAGTCATTAAAAAACTTTCTCTTAAAGAAAATAATATTATAATTAATTCAGATAATTGGTTGTAGAGTTATTTTATATTTTAGTCTAACACATGAAAAACCAAAAATACTCTAGCTCTCAAGAGAAAAAAAAAAGAGAATGTGTTTTTTGTGTAATTCCAATATGACCAATACACTGATCGGAGTCTTTTATTTGTAAACGGTTTTGTGTGGGCTTTAAAAACATAATATAATAATTCCTTACCTGCAAATATAATTATTTTCTATAATAATATATAAACATTAAATTTATTTCTATAAAAATGCTAAAGTGTTTTATTTAATTATATATAACTAATTGATAAAAATAAAGAAATTGATAAAACATATATATATATATTCTTTCTCTAATTCTACAATTAGTTACTATAAATAATTATTTATAATATCATTTGTGTTATTTGATAATTTGTATTAATTAGTTCTAGAATTACCTTTTATTTTTAGATCTGATTAAAACAATAACTAATAAATGTTAACAACCAATCAAATTATAACTATTTCTTAAAATGTGACCTTTTAAAGACAAATAATCAAAAATCAAGTAAGTGGCTTCTCAATTAATGTATAACTAGAGTTTTGACCCGCACACAGGTGTGCGGGTACATTTTCCAATTTATATAACTTTTTCATTTTGTTTATATAACAAAATTAGTTTATGTTTGTTTATAATTTGGTGTTGTATGTTGTGTAACTTTATTAGTAAAGTTGAATATTGGTAGATATTTTTTATTCTATTATTTCTTATATGAAAGGTAATTAAATATTTTATTTGCCAGAAATATTATATGCATAATAATATATATAACCAACTGTATATAACACAATTTAGCATCTCTTAAAAACAAAATTATGGATCGGTTGGAAATCATTATTTCGGCCAATAATAGGCCTGTATATGTCGTGCATGTTTAAATCTAATGGCCTTTTATGTTTTGTCGGTTTGGTTTTGGAATAATATTGATAGTGATAATGATCTGGGCCACATAGGTATAATAAGCCCAAAGAAACCTACGAATTTATGGTGATGTGAAGGAATGGTGTACCGAAACTTTTGTGTTTATACATGTATAAAACGACATGTGCGTAAGTGAGTGGCGTGGGTATGTAATTATTGAGGAAAATTCAAGGGTATTTCTTATTTGTACTTCTCATTTAATAGATTAGACTAGGTGGTTTCCGGTAAACTTGTGGGTACAAATTTTGTTATAATATAATATTTTTTGTGTTTCGACCTGCGATAAAATATTTTAATATTTTAAAACTGAAAAACTTGGTAGCAAATTTTAAACATATTTTATTTATTAATACTTTTTAAAATTTTAAATAGGATTTATGCAGTATTTAGTTAAATTTCTTTTACATCTTTTACAAATCAATAATTCATTAAATTGTTTTATAACATTATTGTTAGAACATATATAATTTAATTGGTTTGTAGATTAAATTTTCTTCCATAAAAAATATTAAAATCCAAAACATCAACTAATGTGACAAATAGACTCACACTTGCAACTAAAGTATAAACACACAAAAAAATTATTAATAATATTCTTTGGATTTTTAATAAAAAGTTAAGAATATAAAAAAAATCATAAACTTAGGAAATACTTTTATTCATAATATTCTTTGGATTTTTTATGATTGATGTAATTTTCTGGTTACTTTCTTTTAGATAAAATCAAAACAATTTTTTTTTATTTTTGAGATTTTGAAAAAGTTTTTGAAAATGATGAACTTGTAAGAAAAATAATATTTTGAGATGGATTCTGATTTGATAAAGTTTAAAACCTCTTAGAAAGGAAACTATACAATTTAAATAATACATAAAATATTTGCAAATTTTAATTTTTTGAATTATTTCTCAGAAGTTTTAGAATCCTTATAAATAGTTTCATAAATCTTTATAAATAGTTTCATAAATCCTAATAAATAGTTTTATAACTCAAGAAAATAATTTGTTATCAATGATCAATAATTTAAAATCTTAACTTTAAATAATTTATATACATTTTATAAATATTTTGCAAACTCTTATAAATAATTTTATAAACATTTTAAAACTTCTGTGATGATTTAAAACCTATTAACCATCATACACATTTTGTAAACTCCTATAAAACGAGAAGTTATTCTTTATTAATGGTTTTATAAATATTTATAACATTTTGTATAGATCTTTATATATTTATTTGTAAGCTCTTATTCATGATATAATAATCATTATTGATGATTTAAAACCTTAAAATGATTACCAAAATATTATATACTATTATATATCTGGTATAAATCATTACTAATGAATCAATATAAATGACTTTAATTTTTTTAATATATATATATATATATATATATATATATATATAAAAATCATAACAGATGATTTTAAAATATTTTAAATAATTAATAAAATCGTTTTATGATGCATCAATATTTATTATAATATTTTTTATTAAATTATATGTTTTATATATGTATATTATGACTTATATAGAAAATAAAATTTTAAAGATTGTTTATAATAGAAAAATAAAGCTAGTATATTAGTTTTACCACCAACTTTTTAACAACATACTTCATATAATTTATAAATAGCTTATTAATAAAAAATGAAATGAGGAAATATTATATAGAATTTTCATATTTGATACTATTTGATACTATAAATGATTATGCATAAAATATGTAAATATATTGGCAACTAACATTAATTGATTCTATGATTTTTTTTAGATTTGATTAAAATAAATAAAAATTAAAAATCATCGACCAATGAAATTATAAGAATTTTTTTCTGTATGAGTGACACGTCAGCAGAAGTCAATAAAGTGATTTTTAATTAATATATAGGAGGATATGATTTATCTCTTTAAAACTAAAGATAATTTTGGTTAAGGTAAACATAAAAACATGTATTAGGAAAACGGTATAATCAATTTTTCTCATAGTTTGTTCCAAATCACACTTTCTCACTTTAATTTAGTGTTTAGCATAAAACTCAAATGGGTTAAGAAAATAAATTCTTCCTTAAATTACCTTTGATCATCACACTATTTTATCAAACACTAACTCATTCAACCAAATTTTTTAATTAAAACTAATCAAAGTTTGCATATCTTTTAGAATTATTGTTTTAATTTATTTTAAATTAAATTAAAACATACACATATTAATTAAATCTGATTAACTATTAAAAAAATAATATATCAATTTTAAATAACCAAATGTCGTTATTTTAGGCAAAAATACTTAATATTAATGTGAGATCCAATATTATATGAAATGAAATGTTTTTATTCGCATAAATTTTGTTAAACTTTTTATTATCGTACATTTAAAAATTTATTATAGCGTAAAAATACATCTCATTAATTTTTAATTAATTTTTTCTTACTTTCAATTTACAGTATATTTCCTATCTTTGACTTTAACAATTGTAGAGATGGTCATTTTTATTGAACTTCCTTACTAAATTTATTTTAACATTTTAAAAACACATAAAACTAATTAGTTCACATTTATAGTAACACAAAAAGTACATGTACCTCGACAAACAAATAAAAATTAAATACATAAGAATATAAAAATACCAAGAACACAACAAACATATTTTATTATTCTTCTCTCTTGTTCTTTTATTTATGTCTGCTTTTCTTCCTATTAAAAATAAGCATGCTAATTTTATTATAATCCAAGCTATATAAATTATATTAATAGAGTATTAACTCTAAAAAATTCCTGTAAAAATAGCTTGATTGATATAATTAAATGACTTACCATATAATAAATTAAAAGAATTACAAAATAATATAATTTTAAATGACTTACCATATAATAATTTTTAATTCATCTGTTTATATTAAGATATGAATCAAATAAACTTTTTGATTAATATATGTTTAAATAACTTACCATATAATTTTTATATTTTAAAATATAAAAATATTTTAATCATTTCTAAAAGTGATAACGCATATATGATATCACATTATCATTGGAAAATGATTGCTATTCAATTTACATATGTAAAGTGTCGTATAGGTCTACTTTTAGGTTATTTTTTACAATTGCAAAATTCACGGGTTACTTTATGTATTTGCAAAAAAAGTTGTGATTTCATACAAGTAGACTTCCTATTCAGTCAACACTTTTAAAATGATAGTTTTGCAATTAACCAAAATTCACCCGTTTTTTTGACTTTTAGAAGTAGATTTCATATGCATTCTACATTTTTTTATTTTTTTAAAAAGAGGTTAGTTTTGCAATTAAATAAATTTGAGTTTCTACGAGTTGACTGCAGTGAACGTCTACGCATGTGTAGACTTTGCATGAATTATACTCTCAAATCCGATGGATTAGTTTTGCAATTAACCAAAATAAAATAGTAGATTTCATATGCAGTCTACAATTTTTTTTCTAATATTAGTAGACTGCATGAGAGTCTATACTTCAATTAATTATTGGTCAATTTTTAAACATTTTAGTCAAACAGAAAACTAACATATTCAACGAAGTAAAAATTTTGGTCAAATGCAAAACTGAAATTTTGTAAATTTTTTCTAGTAGTCTACTATGAAAAGTCAAAAGTTTGGTCAAGTGGAAAACTCACATTTTTTAGACTTCCCGGGTATTCTGTAGAATGTAGCTTCCGATGAATTCTACTATGAAAAGTCAAAAGTTCGGTTAAATGCAAAACTTGCCTCTTTTACATAAACTTTTTAGTATGTCTGCCTAATTTTTTTGGTTTGTTTTAAAAGGTAAACACGTAGAGTTCTAGGGAAATGTGCGTTAAAAATAGTTTGGTCAATTCTAAAAACTAACATGTGCGTTGACAAGTAGACCACATCGTAAGTCTACACATATGTGTAGACATAGAAAAATGTTTACTATCGCGACACAAATTGGAAAAATGATGAAATGACATTATTGTAAATAAGGAGAAAAATATAAGGTCTATTTGGTTTTTTTGATATTTTTGAAAGTAATAATAAATTAAAAAATAATGGCAATTTTATAAATATTCCAAATATTTTATTATAGAAAACTTGATTCTTTAAAATTGCTAATTAAAATGATTGCAACAAATGTCAATAGTTCTTTTTAAGATATTGACATGCTTTAAAGTTTACCTAAATATATTTTACTATAATCATTTATCCTCAGCAAAAGATAATGGTATAAGATTATGTAATAGTAAATTTTCTTTTTCTTAAATCTTATAAAATTTTGTAAAAGAATATTTGATAGTAGTTTTCCTTTTTCCAAATCCTGAAAATATATAAAAATTACTTAATTAACAAAAAAATTGTACAAAGTAATGATCTTTAGAAAAAACTAATTATATATGTTAAAAAAAAAATTAAAATAAAATTGTTTGATAGTAATTTTATAAAATAGTTTCAACTTATTACAAAACTCTACTACAGTCTTAAAAGATTAACATAAATTTGCATCCACGCATTTTATTTTCAGAAAAATATAAACTAAGAAATATAAACTAAGATTAACATACTTATCTAACCGACTCTCCTCACCATAAATTTTCCTCTCACAATTTCTTAGTTTATGTTTTTTTTTCGTGGGAGACGACCATGATGAACACTTATGATGACATTATTGAATCGACCAAGCTCATTAAAGCACCATATGACGACCCTCCGATGCTTACAGAGTCTTCAACCAGCTTTTTTAGTTCAGTAGCCCTCTTTCTCATCTTTTTACTTTCATCACCCACCATAAGCTTCCTCACAGACGTCTCTACGATTTTTCTGTCCAATTCACCTTCAACCTCAAATGCAGTTTGCCAAACATGTGTCATAAGTCTAGTATTTACCCTCTGATCCCCTGAGTATGGCCTGCAGATCATTGGCACGCCACTGCTTATGCTCTCCAAGCATGAGTTCCATCCACAATGGTTCCAAAACCCTCCCACCGCTCTATGCCGTAGCACCTCCTTCTGTGGGGCCCAACTCACTACAAAAGCCTTGTCGCCATGGGTCACCGTCTGGCTGAACTGTTCCGGTAATGAGTCTAAGGAGTTTTGCCCCGTTATGGAACCTGGTCGGATCACCCATAAGAAGGGCTGGTTACTCTGAACCAATCCCATGGCCATCTCCACAAACTCTTCTTTTTGCGTCATAGCCAAACTTCCCATGCTTATGTAGATCACGGAATTTTTTCCTTGCTTGTCAAGCCATCTAAGACAGTTTCTGTAACGCCCCGACCCGCCACGGCTAATGGGCCATCCACGCCCGCTCTCTCGGCCCGTGGGCCCCATCCCATCCGACGGTCGATCGTTAATTTTCCAAGGCTCGAAATCATCATTTACTGACCCTGCAATCACCACATGACCTTTCCCCGTGCTTTGGCCTCACTCACACGGTATCGCGAATCACTTCCCGATAGGTCACCCATCCTTTCACTACTCCAGCCCAAGCACGCTTAACTCTGGAGTTCTAAACGGATGTGTGACAGAAAAGGTAAGTCAACTTTGGTGACATAGGTAGCCAAATCAATTCTCTTAAGCATTTTCACATATCACAACTCGGGATGTTACAATTCACCCCCTCTCAAAGAACGCAACGTCCTCGTTGCGCTCTACGACAGGTCTCAAGACGCCTCTCAGGTCAGAACTGAGACGGCTAACCAGCTCTGATACCACTTGTAACGCCCCGACCCGCCCACGGCTAATGGGCCATCCACGCCCGCTCTCTCGGCCCGTGGGCCCCATCCCATCCGACTTTTATGTAACAAACCTGTCCTGCGGAACCACCCGTCCGTAGACCCAAGCTCACAGCGCTGCAGCGCACCGACCCCAACCCCTCCATTATGAGATCTCACTATCTCCATAATTAGGTTGTTGGTGAGGTTCGAACCCCCGACCTCACCCTTAACAGCATTCCACAAGACAAGCTGTCACCAATTGACCTGCAGATCAATTGGTGACAGCTTGTCTTGTGGAATGCTGTTAAAGGGTGAGGTCGGGGTTCGAACCTCACCAACAACCTAATTATGGAGATAGTGAGATCTCATAATGGAGGGGTTGGGGTCGGTGCGCTGCAGCGCTGTGAGCTTGGGTCTACGGACGGGTGGTTCCGCAGGACAGGTTGTTACAGTTTCTTTCTTCTTCAAACAAACTTGGACATGTGGTTGCGGAATCAGTCATATGGAGTGGACCAACCAGATATACCGGAACGCCCCAGGTGTCTTCTGCAGCTGATGTGAATAAGTTCTCTAGACAATTGGAAGAGTTGTGTATTATACCTGAAGATGTGTCTCTCTTGCTTACGTTACGGTAAAGTAACATCAGTCTCTCCATAGATCCATAAGCTGTCACGGGTAGATCTTTGTATCGAAAGGGATGAAACTTCGGTACCAATTCTTCAAGTTTAGATCTTGCTTCTGGACAAAACAAACCCCACGCATGACGCATCAACATTTATTTTAAAAAAAAAGGAGATTAAACTTATTAACAATAGGCTACCTTCCCCATGGAGTAACCATTTGTCTTGGTTCTCCATAAGCATACATCGACTGATAGAAGTAGCAGCTGAAGAAGCACTAAAGACCATCTTGGGAAGATTCAGATCTTGTGCAACTTGTCGAGGGAAGTAGACGAACTCATCATGAATAATAAAGTCAACGTCATCCTTGTGTGTTAGAAATTCTTTCAAGAGGGGTTCACAGAGAGAGTTAAGCTCCAGGATAAAGTCAAGGAGCCCGAGAGACGACATGTCGGATTCTGTCAAGCCGTCATCGATGGTGAAGAAGTTGATACCCGGGAAGTCAGCGGAGATATCGTAGAAATTGTATTGGGTTCGAACGATAGTAATGGCAAAGCCTTTGGAAGAGAGGAATGAGGCTAAGTTCATCATCGAAGGTAAATGGCCTTCGAACGGTGCAGGAATCATCAGCACTCTTTTCTGGAGAATTTCGTCCATGATATCTATTTTTTTGTCTCGCTAATCAGTCGAGTTTGAATTTTTTTTTTTTGAACAAATCCTCGAGTTTGATTATTTGTTTCAAGAAAAAGTAGGGGAGTCTGATCTATACTATTAAAAGGGAAGCAGTCTTGAAAAGTGTACTTATAAAAGTTGTTTTGGACTCTTTCATTTTTTCTAGGCCACCCTATTACATATAACAAAATCTTGTAACTAAGCTATTTTATACTCCCTCCGTTTCATATTATATGTCGTTCTAACCTTATGCACACAGATTAAGAAAACATTTAATTTTACATATTTCCAAAATAAAAAACACTATTACCAATACACCTAACCATGTATCAACCAATAGAAAAATAGAAAAGAGAATATTGTCAATAAATTTTGCATTGAAAACCGAAAACGACACTTATTTTGAAACAAAAAATTTCCTCTAAAACGACATATAATTTGAAACGGAGGGAGTAGCAACTTAATAGGATTCTCTTTCATTTAAATAAAACTTATTACTGTTATTAACTTTAAATGTTACTATAACCTAAACCGTTGGCTTCTAACATTTTGAATATGTGTGTAAGAAAGATTTGTACAAACCACTGTTTCCATTACTAATGTTTATATATTTTTTTTTGTATCGAATGATGGTGTGGAATTAATTTAAAACAACATTGTACCTCATCTATACTATTAAAAGGGAATCACTATCAAAAAATTTACTTAAAAAAATTGTTGAATCCTTTCAGTAACTAATTATTTTTCGTCCAATTATTTGAAAAATTGATTTGAGGATGCGGGTTATGAGTTTTTTTATGCGGGCTTAGTATGAGTTGGTGGATTTTGGATCGCGGCTACCCGTCGATCCGTAAATTATTTAAAAAATAAAAAATTAAAAAAGTAAATACTTTTTTTAAATACAAGAATTTAAAAAGATTAATTTAAAATTCATGTATAATTTTTTATAGTAATTAAATTAAATAATAATTTTTAAAATATGTATATAACCCACGGATAACCACAAAATTAAGCGGAACGGATGCATGTACAATATTATTTGTTTGCAGGTTGTGCGGGTCATATTTTTAACCAAAACAAAGTTGAAAATCTGCGGGGTGGCGGGTCAGCGGGGCGAGTTCGATCCGCAACTCAGCTTTAACTGTGCGTATATCAGATCAATTTTTAAATTACAATATATTTTGATCTAAATTTATACACAAATATGATTACAAAAATACAAATATAATAAAAAACAAATATAAAAAAAATTAATTTAAAATAAAAGAATATACCTGCTCTTTTAAAGACGGGTCAAAATCTAGTTATTTGATATTTGATTAGTAACTTCGTGGAAAGCGGACTTCGTCTTTGTCTTTGTTTTTGTCTTCTAGGAAAACAGTTGACCGTTCACTTAGTAGCCAGTTTAATTAACGCCAAATTTATTAAGATTCATAGAATTCGGTATCTTATTGCTTCACCATCACTTAAAGTAATCGGACGCAACAGGTCATAGCTTTATATTAATGCCAACTTAATAATGATTAGGAAGAAATTATATGTCGGGTGAAGTTTCCGTATCCATTTGGTATCATTTCATGGTCTATTAAGATTTTGGGTTTTCAATATTAGAGATTTGAATCTCATACAGATATTTATAAATTTTGGTTGCGGTTAGGTTCAGATTCAATTTGAATAACATGTTTAATTGTTTTTTTTTGGAATTCAAGTTTATACTTCTCAAATTTTTTGTTTTCTTCCTTTATCTTTTTCAAGTAAGGATAAACCATCATTCACATTGGGTCGCTTTATGTCCCGAGTCGTAAGTGGGTTCTTGTCATGCAGACGAACTTATGCATTTTTTACAATATTTTTTGGAAAAATCATCAATTCGCCCGAAGTTGTGAATTTTATACTGTTAGTATTTAAAATGATTTAATCATTTTATTTTGTTGGAAACATTTGGATGTTTAAGTTAACTGTTTCGAACTTAACGCTTGGCTAAATTTTAATAGAAAACAACATGTTTCATGTTTTCTACATAAAATCTCAATGAACATGCATATACCAACGGTGCGTTGCATTAGTGGTTTAGTGCTTGGAGTAGGTTCTATTGTACTCCTAGTTCGATTTCAGTTGGGAGAGATGCTTTACACCATGTTATAAGGTATTAACGCCGGCTGGTCCCAGGCCTGGGAGGACTATTTGGGCCTCACCTCCTAGTTTACAAAAAAAAAAAACATGTTTCGTGACAAAATTGACAGGATAAGTTACATTTGATTGTATTATATGGGTTTGTGTTATATGATAGTATATGTTGAAATGGTTAAAAAATGGCCTTCGAACAATGCAGGAATCATCAGTACTCTTTTCTGGAGAATCTCGTCCATGATATTTTTTTTCCTTTTCTTTTTTGTTTCTTTTCTCTCACTATTCCTCGAGTTTGATTTTTTTTTTTTTAACAAATCCTCGAGTTTGATTATTTGTTTCAAGAAAAGGTCGCGGAGTCCGATTATTTGTTATTGATTAGTAACTTCGTGGAAAGCGGACTTCGTCTTTGTTTTTGTCTTTGATCTATGAAAACAGTTGACCATTCACTTAGTAGCCAGTTTAATTAACGCCAGATTTATTAAGATTCATAGAATTCGGTATCTTATCGCTTCACCATCACTTAAATAATCGGACGCGACAGGTCATAGCTTTATGAGAAAAGGTCTATGATAGAAATAAAAGAGTTTTTTTCACAAATATAGAACACACAAAAAAAGACCAAAATGTTTCATTAAAGTGATTAGTTTACATTTATATCTCTAGGATTAACTAATCTAAACCTTAGAATTTAGACTTAAGGGGGTTTCAGGAGTAAAGTTTAAAATTTAATAAAATAAAAAATAAATACTAAAAAAATTAAAATAAAAATATGAAAAATAGTTTCAAAAGGTATTTTCGAATTATAAAAAGAAAATTTGAAAAATAAAATAAAACAATTTCCAAAAAAAGTTTCCAAAAATATAAAAAATTTCCACAAATATAAAAAAGTATAATCTGAAACTATAAAAATATTATTTTTATATTATTTTTGTATTTTTTTTTATTTTTTATATATCTAGAATATAAAAGTCTTTTGACTTTTTAATTGGAACATTTTGGTCATTTTTTTTCTTGTGTGTTATTTTTACGACAAAAACATAGAAAAAAGTCTATTTAGAAAAATTGCCTTTATATTAACACTAACTTAATATTGATTAGGAAGAAAGTATATGTCGGGTGGCGTTCCCGTATCCATTTGGAATCTGTTCATGTGTATTAAGATTTTGGGTTTTCGAGGTTAAAGATTTGAATCCTATACATATATTTATAAATTTTGGTTCCGCTTAGGTTTAGATTCAATTTATCCTTCTCAGATTTTTTTTTGAACACTATAAACATCCCACATCGTGTGGATGTTGTGTTCCTGAGCAATATATATGTGATTAGGTAATCCTCCATTTATGAGCTAGTTTTTGGGTGTGAGTTAGGCTTATCACTAATATGGTATCAGAGCCCATTGTTAAGTCCAACCAAATGATTTCCTATATTAAAATGACTCATCTTGTTGTGGTATTTCAGAGATGTTAGACTTGAGCTGTTTCCATTGGACCGTTTCCCATCCACATCTCGAGAAGGGCTATTAACATCCCACGTCGTGTGGATATTGTGTCATTGGGCAATATATATGATTGGGTAATCCTCCACTCATGAGCTAACTTTTGGGTGTGAGTTAGGCTCATTACTAATAAACACCATCCTTCTCAGATTCTTTTTGTTTTCTTCCATTATATTTTCCAAATAAGGGTAAACCATCATTAACATTCGGTTGCTCTGTGTCTTGAGTCGTAAGTGGGTTCTTGTCGTGCAAGCGGACTTATGCCGGACTTATGCATTTTACAATATTTTTTGGAAATCGTCAATTTGCTCGCTCGAAGCTGTGGTTTTTATGCTGTTAGAATTTAAAATGATAAAATCATTTTATTTTGTTTGAAACATTTGGGTGTTTAAGTTAACTCTTTCCTACTTAACGCTTGGCTAAATTTTACTAGAAAATAACATGTTTCATGTTTTCTACATAAAATCTCAACGAACATATTCCGACGAAATGACATGTTTCATGGACAAAATTCACACGATAAGTTATACTTGATTGTATTATATGGGTTTGTGTTATATGATAGTATATGTTGAAATGGTTAAAAAAATTATTTGGCTATCTATATAACCAAAATACTCTTATTGTTTTTTGCACACATTCAAATCAACTTCTACATTAATGTATTTGAACTAAAGTAGTTAAAGTTGAGTGATCTATTGCAAAATTTTCGCGATATTTTGCAAGTGAAGCCAAAACACAACGAAATATCATGTGTTAATTGCAAGATCAATGAACAAGTATTTTAAGCCCCTTAATGCGAAGGTGACAGATGGCACTGGTCTAACTTGATATATCCGGGCAACAGAGGACGAGGACACTTCGGGTTTCTCGGATCCCCCGTTGATGGAACAATTCTGGTGGTCACTAAGTTGCAACTGGAGACCACAAAAATCATAACAGACGACGAAGAAGTTAGCTCTGAACAAGAGGGTTTAAAGGCGACAACAAGAGAAACACAAAAAAAATTTGGCTAAAAGAAAATATGAGCAAAAGGCAGTGACAAAGACGATGCTTACGCACAACTATTATCTTTGATACTATTATCTTCCACCGAGAGTATCAAGTTAACGGAGGTCTCAAAAATCATTTCAGAAAGACTTTCTCTCTGTATCGAGAATGAATTTCAAGTTTATCTTTGATAACCTTACTTTTAAAGACTATATAACTGAAATGGCGGGAAAAGAGAGAAGTTATGAGAAATATGTTTGCTTTATTTTATCAAAGGAAAATTCAGTCGTCAACCCTACATAATTCTTCGACTAAAGTCTTCTTTGTTCTTACTGATTTTGGAAACGGACGTAGCCATTTATTCAACAGTAAATTTAAGAGATTCCGTTTATATAATGAAAAACATTATCCTATATATTAATTGAGAAATCAGTCTAATGATATGCTTACCTGTCGTTCATAGAAGAGATTTCCAATTAATTGTTATAATTTAATTGGTTAATAATTTTTCATTTTTCATTTATTTAATTAAATTTTTTAAAAGGAAACTATTCATTGAATTACCTAGTCTAATTTATGTTATCAAACATACAATTAAGCATCTTAAATATAGATAAAAACGTAACTTGTTTATAGAGATAATTAAATATCTAGATTACATTATATAAATTATAAGATACATATAAATACATATGATACTGTAGAAACAATTATAAAAACAGATTTTATTATGTTTATATTAGTAGTGAATAAAATAATTCATAGATTTAGAAAACTAGTTAGTCTCAACTTAATAATATTAATTAAATTCACTCATTCACTATATATATATACAATGTGTCAAATGAATGTAAACAGTCAAATATATAATTCTACTTTTAGGTCTACTTTTTTCAGTGTGTGTCAGTTAATTCTAATGGTCTGGAATGATTTAAAAAAAGATAACCTATTATAGTATAAAACTATAATTTTTTTTTAATTTGACTATTGTTTTAGTTAATAAATGTAAACGTCTTGTGAGTCAGCAAATATAACTGCAGTTGAAGTATTTAAAAGTTCATTTGGATGTTATTCATTACATTTTTCACAATTTAATTGTTTTATAGTGTGTGTTAATAAATCTTAATGGGCTTGAATGAATTTCAAAAGTTTAATGTATTATAATTATGGACTAGCAAATTCTTGTTTGATTAGTTGTAAGTAACAAGTGTAGACTTACTTAAAGCCTGCTTAGACTTCATTAGAAATCTACACTAACTAAAAAATTCAGATCTAAAATATACATTTAGAAAATTTGAAATTATTATGTTCTCAAAAATATTTCAAAATACAAACAAAAAATTTCATAGTAGAAAACTTAAAAAAAATGGAGTTTGAATCTACTAACTTAGCTCAATATAAATAAAAAATAAATATTTAAAATGAATAGATGTATATCTTACATTTTTGAAAGATGATTTGGAAATTTTGGAAAGAATAACCTGCAAAATAAGATACAATTATGAAAAAAAAATATAAGAAAAAATAAAATCATATTTTAGTATACTTCATTTGAAGTCTACTCTATTAGAAATTTTTTAGATTGAAAAATATATACATTAAAAACATGAAAATAACTTTGGATAAAAAATATTAGAAAAAAAAATTATATAAAATAGTAGTAAAGTAAAGACATACAGTTTGAATATGTAACTTTATTTAAATATAAATACAAAACACACATTTAAATTCTATAGATGCAAACTTACATTTTTGGAGGACAAGATGAAAACATGGAAGAAAATACCTGTAAAATAAGATATAATTATGAAAAACTAACATAGGAAAAAAATTAAAGTCATATTTTGTAGATTTCCAATGAAGTATAGTAGCTTTAACTTTTAAGCAGACTTCACTAAACGTCTACTCTATCACAGCTAATTTTCAGATCTAAAAAATCTGTACATTTAGAAATTTTAAAATAGTTTTTAATCTAAACATACTTCAAAAATAGAATTTGTAAGATGGAATATTAGCAAAGTAAATGCACAGAGTTTGAATCTTTAACTTTATTTGAATATAAACATAAAAATAAACATTTAAAATCTATAGATCTAAAACTTACATTTTTAGAGGTGAAGATGAAAACTATGAATAATAATACCTACAAAAATATTGTGCGAAAGACATGAGACAAAATTACCAATTTTAACAAAAAAAATTCTTCACATTCAAAGAATTAAGAAAGAAATGAGAGAGTTTTAGAGATATTTTTCTGAAAGCAATCAGAGCGGCAAAAGGGTGGCAGGTTTCTCTACCACCACTCAAACAATGCTCTGTTTCATCTAAAGACTGTCAAGCCTCAGACCCCTGATCTTTCTCAGGTGCCGGCGAATGTGAATTTTGTGTATTCTGATGCGGCTTGGAATAGCTCTACATGTGGAGGTGTAGGGGTGGGCACTTTACCCGATACCCGAAGTGGCACCCGAACCCGACTCGAAAAACCCGAACCGAAATCCGAACCGAAATAGCAAAATACCCGAACGGATATTAAGTTAGGAGAGATTGGATATCCGAACCCGAACGGGTAATACCCGAACCCGAATGGATATCCGAAGATAACCAAACATATGTATACTTACCCTTATTTTTCTAGTTTACATCTCTCATTTTATTTAAAATATTTATATTGATGTTACACATACTTTAAGATCATATAGTATACATATAATTATGAAGAAAATCATTTGATATTCATTTAAAATGCATGTCAAACTTTTTGTTTCATGTATTAACAAAAGTTACATCCAAAGTTTAAAAACAATAGCCAAATTAAGTTTTTTTTTTGAAATGTTATCTCCAAATCTATTAATCATTCAACAGAAAAATCAGTTAAGGGAAATCTATTTTTTTTTAATATAAGAAAATTAAAAAATTGAAAATTTTACTTTTATTTCTTCTAAAATCTAAATATTCGAACCCGATCTGAAATAACCGAACCCGAACTAAAAATACCCGAACCCGACCCGGAGTACAGAAATACTCGAACGGGTTCTATATCCCTATACCTAAATATCCGACCCGAACCCGAACGGGTACCCGAACGTCCACCCCTATGGAGGTGACTTGATCTGGATTTGCACAGACTCAGGAGGCACAGACCGGTTTCAAGGAACTGATACTCGACGCTAATAGCTTCAGCTTTAGCAGCAGAAGCGTTTGCGTTAAAAGCAGGCCACTCTCAGGCTGTCTCTTCTGGCATTAAAGATGCGATATGTGTCTCAGATTCAAAGTGCCTTATTGATATGATCGCAGGAAACAAGTCTGTGGTTGCTCTCCAAGGGATACTCCATGACATATTGTGTTGAGTCGATCCCTCAAATCTATCTATTTTCGTTTTATTTCTCGGGTCTGTAATGAACCAGCTGATAGGCTGGGTAATATCTCCCTGTTTCAGTTATCAAACAATCTCTCTGAGATTTCCAACTCTGTTCTTGTTTAAGTTTAATTGAAAGTGAAAGGTTTTACCAAAAAAAAAGTAGTGAGTTTTAGAGAGAAATGAGACAGTTTTAAGAACTTGTGCAGCCATTTTAGAAAGATATTGTGTAAATTTCATTTATATAGGGAGACAAAAACTGTAATTAAGTTAAATTTACGAAAATATAATCTTCTTTTGAAGTCTACTAAAATTAAACTTTTGGACTAGACGTTGTTGTAATCTGATCAGTAGAGTTTTTGGAAGTCTACTATGATAATTTCATTATTGTTGTTTATTCTTCATTTATAATAATTTGAAATATGATCTTTTTTTTCAAAAAAAAATATGAAAGAAATAAAATTTCGTTAAGCTTTAATCAATGGAAAATGAAGAAAATAAAAACACAAAATAATTTTATTACGTTATGTTAATGATAAGCTAAAGTATATTTTCCATTTCAGATCACTTTTGGATATGAAAAATGTACACTATAATATTTTTCATGTTTCAGTAGTCAGTTTTTTGTAAAACTTATAATAAAATTTACATCGCATTGTTAGACCTTTTTCCTTTAATTATTTGTTTCTTCTTTTATTTCATATTTTTATTTATTTGTTTATTTATTCTATTCACTTATGATATTTTTATATTTCATTTTTTCATCTATATGTTTTGCTGAATATATTTAACAGTATTCATATTAATAATAAATCTAATTAATAAATATGAATATGAAAATTGTGGACAGTGTGTTGAAAAAATTGTAAACAATCCCAAATAGATTACTGGAGTCTCCTGTAAATTTTTGTTTGGCAAAAATGACCTTGTTTTGTTCGGAAAAAACCCATACTTGAGGAATCTAGGTACATAAATAACCTAGCCTTAGCCATCAACATCATCAATATGTCAACCATAGTCACCAGAAATACTTAGGCAATGACATCTTCAAGTATACCTCTTCTGGTCAATACACACATCTGCACAAAATTACAGAATGGGTTGAATAAAACTACATATGATAACAAAACAAAAATTAATATGTTATAGAGTTAATTATTAAGCGTTTATTAATTTTTGAGAAATACAATATTTGGTTTCTTTGTTAAAGTTGAAGAAACGAAAAGATATTGATAAAAAAAAATCATATTGTACTAAAGCTAGCCATAGATCATAGCGATTAGCCATTATCATATGATACTATGTCTATAGAGCTCAAAACTCAATAATCCAAACGAGTTTTTAACCATGAATAGATAAAACAACAACTATTTTGAGAGGCATATTAGTAACTATTTCACACGGAATAAACAAATTATAAACCACAATTAACATGCAATTTTTTTTTTGCAGCTTTAACATTCACGCATTCACAAATTAATAATTAAAAGATAAAAGCGACATTTAATTAGTTTAATTGTTTAAGTTGTTAATCAGAACCACGTATTAGCATCCAGGTTATTAAGATCAGAGTTGATTTCCATACCAGAAATTTCCACCTCCCACCATAAGAACATTTTTAC